>NC_050456.1:75095517-75281305 GCF_903995425.1 Onychomys torridus | reverse complement strand
AGGATTGCCTTTGCAGGGCCTCAGTTGAGGGGAGCCTTGCCATGCGATGGAGAAATAAGAAATGCTGGAGTGTGAGCAGATGTGTAGGGCCTAGGCACAGTGTCCAGTGTGTGTTGGATATGCACTGTGTTCCTGGCTCCCTGGGCAGGGGCATGAATGTAAACATGTCTGCCCTTGAGGCAGTTTTGGGATGGAATAAATACAGGAACAAAGACATTTAAGAGCCACTGGAAAGGCTACCAGGAGAGACAGAGGAAGGAGGTGTCATCAAGTCACATGGAGAAGAGGATCCCCACTTTCTGAAAGCTGCTGTTTTTGACTTTCAATGGAAGGAATAAACATTGCTCAGAGCCATCCAAGACGGAGCGGGTGCATGGGTGGAAACCAGGCTGCCTAGAGCAAGGAATGTGACCTCCATGGCTATGTGCTTTTAGCTTATCCTTCTTCTAGCAATAGGAAATCATGGACGGACCCTCCCAGTGTTTCTGAGAGACACCTTGAAGGCCCCGTTGTGCCTTAACATATAAGAGCTTAGTCTCACTTGCTTTTGTAGACATGCCTGCATGCACAAGCACACAGCCATGTTCTCATGTGCATGTTTTTACACAAGTACACACACACACACACACACACACACACACACACACTTGCACATTCATGTACTGACCTTCCTGGGCCTCAGTTTCTTCACCCACCTAATGGTGCCTCAGAAGAGAGGTGCTCAACATGTGGTGAGAACCCAACACACACAGCAGCTCTGAGAAATCCACCATCATTTCTTCCTGTCTCTGCCCACCCCCAAGGGCAGCATCAGAGGCAGACAGCATCTGAGCCAGATCAGGGTTAGAGTGGAGGCACAGTCAGGACACTCAGGAGTATCCCTGGCTTCTCTTCAAGGTCTCTGCTTATGTTCCCTGGGTAGAGGGGACAAATTTCCCCCCATCTGTGAGATACTAGTATGCAGAATGAATGTGTTGGTTCCTAGGATGGGTTTGTGACAGCTGTGAGTCTGGTCCCTTTTCTCCATCTATCAAGCAATGCCCCTACTAGGGTCTCTAAAGAACACCTTGACTTTCTTCATCACAGAGAAGGAAACACAGGCCTAGAACATTCACAAGGAGCATAGTGGTTGGCCGTCACACTGCTAGTCAGAGAGAGAATTAGGATTCAAATCTCTCTCAACTCTCCCACACCATGTCCACTAAGTCCCTGAACTCTAGCCGCCAATCAACAAACAGCAGAATTTATTTAGCTATTGCAGACCCTGCCCTGTTCTGGATGTTGAGAAAACAGCAGTCGACAAAACATACGGGCAGACGGATAAAGCATCTGCAGTATAATCGTGAGGATCAAAGTTCAGATCCCCAGAATCCATGTACAGCTCTGTGTCTGTAACCCCAGTGTTTCCTCAGAAAGATGGGAGGTAGGAACAGGAGAGCGCCCCAAGTTTATGTGTCGGGTAGGCTGGCATAGGCAGCAGAGAACAAACAAGGAATGCTGCCTTGAACAAGATGAAAGCTGAGGAACCAACACGAGGTTGTATTTGGCCTCCACTCAGGAGTTTAGCGGGCAGGCTTCCCCTCTTAACCCCATGCATAGGCATACATGTACGCCACATACAGATCTTACGTCTACATGTACAAAGTAATAATGAAACACCCAAGGATCTCTGTTTTTGTGGAGCTGAGATTCCAGTAGTGAGGGAGTGGTCTCTTTCTCTCTCTCTCTCTCTCTCTCTCTCTCTCTCTCTCTCTCTGTGTGTGTGTGTGTGTGTATAATCAAACATGCAGGTGGGAATCAGGGTTGGAGGCAATGAGAGGATCCCAGGGCTGTCCCCTCCTCAGCTGGGCTGGTGACTTAGCTCCCCAAACCAACACAAATAAATAATAAATCAGTGTGTCTCTCCCCACCTTGTCACCTGAAGTAAGTGCAGTCCAGGGCTATGTTAGCTCCTGGCCTCTCTCTCTCCCAGCCTGTGATGCTCAATTTTCAGAGGGAACAGAGCTGCAGCTTTGGGCAGGCTACCCCTGGGTACTTTCCCATCATCTCATACACATCTAGCTGCTGGTGGGTGCCCAGCTGCTCAGATCCGGACCCCCATAAATGATGCATCATTCATCCCTCCTCCATGGAGGCGCCGGAGGAGTTACAACCACCATTATCTGACACTGTGCAGGCAGCCCAGCTGTTTCTTCTGCTCTGGCCTCTCCTGGGGCAGGCAGGAAGGGACAGGCTTGGCCATGGGAGGACTGGGAAACATTCCACTTCTCTGGGCCCTAATGCATAGCGCGTGTCACTCTCTGCTACAGAGAAGTGATCTGTCCACAGCAGGTATGGCTGTGGGGCCTCACTAGCTGGTCCAGCATGGAAAACACAGATGGGAAACAAACAGGCCTGCGGCATGGAGCAGGTGTGGGAAGGGCTGTTCTTCGCCATACATGGTGGATGCAGGGCTGGGTGCTCCAGGCTTCCTTCCCCAGGTCCCCTTTCACTCCACTGCGTCTCCTCTCCACTAGTGTCTTTGAGTCCCATGAGTGCAGCGGCTGGTTATCCTTTCCTGATTTGCTAAACCTCTCTTCCTTATTTGTCTTCCTCCCTTGAGTCTGAAGTCTATTGCAGGTGGGACTTTGTGTTCATGCATGGTGCTGGGCCTTAAGGAGTGTTGGCTGCCTGCTAAATGAATTACAGATCAGGCATGATGATATCATCAACTGCTGAATGAAAAGTGTAGGGGAACAAGGCTGAATGAAGACATCAATGAGTACATAGACAAGCTGGAGACTCTCTTCTGGTCTGTGAGGAGAGTGTGGGTCATCACCGCCTTCTTCCATGCTTAGGAAGCAAAGTCATGAGGGCTGGCACATGTCTCTCAGATTCCTTTGGAACTCAGTTGCTTTCCTTGAAGAAAGTATGGCCAAAGTGATGTCTTTGTTTAATGAAACATGGGTGTATGTGGTGAGTGTCCCTTCTAGATGAGAGCTTTAATGAGCAGCAAGAGATTCAGTGTCATGGTAGCCTTTATGGCTGTGGTGGAGGCAACAGGGACTCTGTGGTTACCTGTGTGATGCAGGGTTCTCTAGAAGAACAGAACAGTGTGTGTGTGTGTGTGTGTGTGTGTGTGTGTGTGTGTGTGTGTGTGCATGTGTGTAATGGCTTATACTGTAGGTGCTGGGTAATCAACCCAACAGCGGCATATACATGTTGCAGAGGCAATGAACTAGGTCCTCGCTCAGCCCAGGAACGCCAGCAGTCCTCATCTGGCACAATAATATGGAACCTCCTTGAAGAGGTTGCTGGTGATGAGAGCAGCCCAAGAAGCTGGAGTTCGGCATCAGGGGAGGGACCAAGGCAACAGTAATAGCCACTTGCACAGACAAGAAAAGAGGGAGGCAGGCATACGCATACTGCTTTTTCCTAGGCTGCCTTTTTCTTCTTCGCTTGGGTGCCTTGCCCCCACCACGCCCTCCCTCCCCTGGCCCACTGTCCATCCTCTCTGGACATACCCCCCCCCCCCCCACAAGTTTCAATTGTCTCTTGGTTCAGTGAAATTGACAACCCAAACCAACCATCACACCATCCCCGGTCCCTGAAGGACAGGGATGAGCTGAACTGCTGTCAACAGGCAGTGTAGGTGAGCCGCTCTCGGAGGGCCTGGGTGTGTTACTGCGGCGTGATGCAGCCCATGCTGACTAAGGCTATGGGCGGTGTGTCATCTGGGAGGGCCAGCCGGAGTCCCAGCTCATCACAGTTACAGGGGACTTCTCTTCCCAGACGCCAGGGATACTGTCTAGGGACAATGGAGACATTTTTCTCCAGCTCTTTCCCAGTTGGCTCTGCCACAGGGAAGCAGAGAAACCCAGACATGAAGTCATCACTTGTTTGTGGCGAGAGAGCAAGAAAGAAAGCCACGGCAGTATTGTGTTTGCCCTATTAAGGATCATTTTCTCATTACAATTTCCCCTCCTAATTGCTAATTTTTCCAGCTTCTCCAAAAGCCGTTCCACTTCCGCTTTGCCCCCTTCCCCCACGAGAGCTGGTGCTTCGAGAAACTGCCACAGATGGGCCAAAGAGAAACACACATGCTTGTTTTTAATTTACTTGGAATCCTCTTTTTTCTTGGTGCTACTGGGTCGGGCAGCTGCCAGGCTCTTCTGGCCACGTGGCTGGGGTCTCAGCCCTGAGGACTGGCCCATAGAGGAGTACTCTGGCTCAGTCCCAGCCACTCTATTGTTCCCGGGGGACCGACTTCCTGGTAGTAGAGTGACTCTGTGATGCTAAGGACTTCTGAGGCTCCCGAGGCACGTGGTCCTGAGTCTTCACCCACTGAAGGTCTTTGTGCACTTTGAGTGGTACCTGGAGCTGATCTGTACCAGCCGAGCCTCTGCTTCCCCCCTGTATGGGGAGGGAACAGTTGTCAAACCTATTTTCAGGAGGGAAAATAGTTTCGGAGAGCTGAGGCATGTGGGCCAACCCTGCTCCCATAGGTACAGTACTCTGTGTGTCCACGTGCCTGTGTGGCTGTGTGTCTGTGTATTGATGTGTCTGGTCCAAAGGCTTCTGCTACCCGGGCTAGTGTGGAGTCCATCAGAAGTGGCAGAAGCGTGTTCTGAACTCTGACCTTGTTTCTTTGTGTGTGTAGCCCACATGTGGAGGGCAGAGCTTGACTCATGTCTTCCTCAATCACTCTCTGCCTCAGTGGTTCTCACCTGTCCTAACACTGTGACCCTTTAATACAGTTCCTCATGCTGTGGTGACCCCCAGCCATAAAATTATGTTCATTGCTATTTTATAAGTCATTTTGCTACTCTTAGGAATCATAATGTAAATGTCTGATGTGCAGGATATCTGATATGCGACCCCTGTGAAAGGGTCGTTCGACCCCCAGGTTGAGAACTGCTGCTCTATCTTGTTTGTTTAGTGTGTGTGTGTGTGTGTGTGTGTGTGTGTGTGTGTGTGTGTGTTCCACAGTGGTCAGAGGATTTTGGGAGCTAGCTCTTTCCTACCATGTGGGACCCATGGATCAAATTCAGGTAGTCAGGTATGTTGGCATGCATCCTTACCCACTTAGCTCGCTTGCCAGCTCTCTACTTTATTTTTTGAGCCGGGGGTTTCTCACTGTACTTGAAGCTCACAAATTCAGCTAGAACAATGGGCCAGGAATCCCCAGAGATCCTCCGGTCTCTGCCTCCCTGGCGTCGGGATTACAGGTGCGTTTGCTACCACACCCAGCTCTTTCATGTGGGTGCTAAGGGGTGAAGCCAGGCAAGGCAAACACTTTACAGCCCTTCTCTGAGAAGGTCTGTATCAGATGAGTCTGTCCTCACCGGCCAAAAGTCAGTTTGTGCTTCCTGAAACACACACAGCGTTTAGTCCCTGTCGTGAAGTTGACATGCCTTACAGGGCATTCCGCTGTGAGGCCTTTGGGAGATGCAAAGGATTAAAGTCATCCAGGCGGACCCTATGATTGGATCTGAAGCTTGATAAGGAGAGGAGAAGAAGTCATACTTAGCCTCTCACACCAGAATTTGGGAAGCCAAGGCAGGAGGATTGCCACAAGTCCAAGATCAGCCTGGACTACAGGCTCCAACAGAACAAAATAGGAAACAAGGGAGAGACTGGGAGACAGTTGAGCATCCCTGTATCTCATCCTGTGTGACACCCTGTGCTGCCTCTAGCAAGAGTCCCGCTTGACCTTGAACCACAACCGTGAATCAGAACGGACCTCTTTCCTTCATAACTTACTCAGCCTGTGGCATTGTGGTAATAGCAATAGCAAAAGTCCTAAAAATTAAAAAACAAAAAACAAACCAAAGGCCTTTAATGATTCCCTCACTCCTCGGGGGTCCACTTCACACCTCCTGCCTGAGGGTGAGCAAACTGGTGGGGCCTACAGCCTGATGTTTGGGACTGTAGGCACAGTAGGGACAGGACCTTTTGATGTAGAAGCCATTAAGTAGAAGGCTGAGAGTCCCATCCTGGCAAGCATAAAACTACATGTCACAGAGCAGGCTCTGTCTCACCCCCAGGCCTCAGCCTCTGTCCTGTTGCAGGAGGCCATACACCATATTGTCTCCTTCACTAATGGAGACGACAACACAAGTGTCAACCTTTGCCTCATGTCTGGCCGTGAGCAGACATTACCGTTCATCGGCAGACGTTGTAGGGCTTGAGAAAGCCACAGCTCTTACCGACCAAAAACGTTCAGTGGCTTCAACATCTTTTTTACTGAACTGGAAAACCTAGGTCAAAAGATGGAGGGCTCTGGCTCACCTCTGTGATGGTTAGGAGTTTTGTGAACTTGACATGGGCTAGGATCATCTGGGAAGAGGAAACAGGAGCTGAGAAAATGCCTCCAGCAGACTGGTTGTGCAGGCAAGTCTGTAGAGCACTCCTTGATTAATGGTTGATGGGGGAGGGCCCAGAGCGCTGTGGGCGGTACCACCCAGGCAGATGGTCCTGGGGTCTATAAGAAATCAGGTTGAGCAAGTTATGGGGAGCAAGCCAGTAAGTAAGCAGTAGGGCCTCTGCTTCAGCTCCTGCCTCAGAGTTCCTACTGTGAGTTCCTGCCCTGACTTCCCTTCATGGTGGACTGTAAGCTGTGAGGTGAAATTAACTCTCTTCTCCCCAAGTTACTTTCGGTCATGGTGTCTTATCACAGCAACAGAAAGCCAAGCAGAACATCTTAGACCAGATGAGTTCTTTCCCTTCCTCCATCCTGTCCCCTACAGATTTTTTTTGGGGGCTGGGACAACCAGATCTTCTGTAGCCTAAGCTGACATTGAACTCACTATGTAGCTGAGGACCTTGAACTCCAGATCTTCCTAACTTAGACCTCCATGTGCTGGATTATTGGTGCTATAGGTGTGCAATGCCATGCATGTTTCGCTCCCTCTCATCTCCTCTCCTTGTCCCCTTCCCTCCCTCTCTCTTCTGTTCCCTTTCCCTTTCTGTCCTTTCCCTCCTTCCAGGGTCTTGCTCTGTAGCCCAGACTTCTGCCTCTAAAGGACTAAGGTTGTAGACATGTGTCGCTGTGCCTTGCCAGTACCTACATTCTTTTTTTTTTTTTTAAATGAACTTTTTTTTTTTTTTTTTTCCCCTGAGACAGGGTTTTTCTGTAGCTTTGGAGCCTGTCCTGGACTATCTCTGTAGACCAGGCTGGCCTTGAACTCATGGAGATCCACCTGCCTCTGTCTCCCGAGTGCTGGGATTACAGGCGTGCGCCACCACTGCCCAGTTTAAAGAACTTTTTATAGGTGGTGGTGGCGGCGGCGGCGGTGCATGCCTGTAATCCCAGCACTCAGGAGGCAGAGGGAGGTGGATCTCTGTGAGTTTGAGGCCAGCCTAGTCTATTAAGCAAGTTCCAGGATAGCCAGGGCTACAAAGAGAAACCCTATCTTAAAAGATCTCAAAAACAAACAAACAAACAAACAAAACACACACAACAACAACAACAACAAAAAAACCCAAAGCAAAAATGAAAGAATGTTTCAGAGAACTTCATATATTATTAGCCTTACATCTTTATCACTCTTCTTTCAGGTTCATAATCTCTTCTTTAATTGTTATTGTTATACATACATATAAATGTATACATACACATGTATGCACACACATGTATACACACATGCATACACACATATGCACAAATATGTATACATACACATGTGTGCATATACATATATATACAATCTACTGAGTTTATTTAGCTTTGTTCCTGTGTTTCTGTGTCCAAGGCTGACCACTTGGGATTAGACAATCTATGTGGGAGCTCAGCCCTAGAGGAAATGGACCCCCCCCCCCAGCAGGCACTGAGCACCTGCAGTTCTTCATCAGGGTGGAACCATTAAAATTTTCCTGGTCCACATTGATGTGTCAGCTTCTGCTGTCACTATGCCTGTCTTGCTCAGGCAGCCATGTTGTTTTGAGGCCACAGAGTGTCTACATTCTTCATGGACAGCGTCAGAGCATCGCTGGACAGACAGCTGTTTTTGAGACAGAAGTCATGAGGCAGAAGGGTGCTGAGTCATGGCTTGTCCTCTGAGTCTCCCGTCTAGGCTGCCTAGACTGGTCAACAGCAAGGACTCCCCAAGTTGGCTTCCAGAAGCTCTACATCTAGGAGGCTCTAGGCTCGAGTCCATCTCACGGGCAAGAGAAGGCTCGGACCACAAAGTCCATTTAGCATGGCATGGCCTCTCACTTTACTGGCTGTCCTTTGTCTTCACTGAGCTCACGGTGACTGCCATTTTGTGGGGGCCAAGTCTTCAGTGGATTCCATGAACACGGGTCTGTTCCTTCCCGCTCTGCGCCTGAAGACCAGGACTTCCCAGGGACCTGACGAAAGAGACAGCGTTTGTTTCTTGATGCTTCTTTATGGCCAATGATCATCATCACTATTATTTTAGCCTTCAACTTCCTGAGAGGTCGGGATTCCTGGTTTATAGATTCGAAAATGAAAGCTCTCAGTCTGAAACTGTGCAGTCAGCGTGGAAGCTATTAGCCATATGGAGTTATTTAAATGAATGCTAATTTAAATGAAATAAAATGTGAGTTTGGGCTTTTTCCAGTCCCTCCCTTGTACTAGCTACAATTTCAAGAGTTCTGTAGGCAGTAGTGGCCAGTGGCTTCTGTTTTAGCCAGCAACAGTGTGGAATATTTTTGACCACGCTGTCAGGTGTGCCAGGGGATGCTCTGGGAAGTAAGGCTGCCATATTTTTCTGACTGCTGGCCCAGAGTACTTTCCCAGGTCCCTTGGACAGTTCCAGGTACCCCAAGAGAGAAAGAAGGGAGGCCTTCACTCCTCTTCACTAGGCCAAGTTTGGTTGACAGTGAACTTTTTCCTGGTTCCTGAACCTCAGGGCTGTGTCTTAGCGTTTCAGGTCCTCATCCAAGGAACCTACAGTGTGGATGCTCACTTAGGACTGCTGGCCTCCTATCCTTTGGGGCTCCCTCACCTTAGGACTCTTCCTCTATAGAGGTAAGTTTCTCTGTGTCCCGGCCTGCCTTGTGGTCGGGACAAATCTCTCCCACCCACGGTCCCATATCCGCTTATAAAATAATCACTCGGAGGCTTATATTAATTACAAACTGTATGGCCTATGGCTTCAGCTTCTTGCTAGCTAGCTCTTTCATCTTAAATTAACCCATTTCTATAAATCTATGTGTTGCCATGTGGCCATGGCTACCGGTCTGCTGGCATCTTGTTGCTCCTTTGGCAGCTGGCCTCTCTCTCAACCCCATCCTTCTTCTCTCTGTATTTCTGCTTGGATTTCCTGCCTGGCTGTCAGCTTTCTTGCCATAGGCCAAAGTAGCTTTATATATTATCCAATGGGAGCCACACATATTCACAGCGTACAGAAAGACATCCCACAGCACTCCTCCCTTGGGAATCAGCAGTCCTGTCTTACCATATTTGCCCTCTCTGAGGGTGGCTGCAACCAAAAGCCTGTCACGAAGCAAGGCAAGGAAGGGGAGGTTTATTCCGGTACCCCGCTGGAGGCAGCTGATTGCACAGCACCCAGCAACAGGAAGCAGATAGAGATGGACTTCTCGGCTCACTTTATTTTATTTTTTTAATTACTTATTTATTTGTATTTTTGGAGACAGGGTCCTCAGCCAGGCTGGAACTCTCTATGTAGACCAGGTTGGCCTCAAACTCATGGAGATCTCCTTGCTTCTACCTCATAAGTTCTGGGACAACAGATGTGCTCCACGACATTGGTCTAGCTTTCTTTTCACACAGCCCAGGAGCCCAGCCTATCAAATGACGCTGTTTAGGGTGGACTGCTCTGCCTCAGTTAATATGATCTCGAAAGTTCCTCACAGACAAGCCTAGAGCTTTGCCTTCTGGGTGGTTCTCGAGGCAGCCAGGCTGACAATGTTCACCATGGCGTTGCCTAGAGCGGGGAGGAGGGCCAGACTCAGCTCTGCCCCCTCAGGATTGGGAGTTCTGGATTCTCTCACGGGAGCAGGACAGACTGTCATTTCCACACACATAGTGGGTGTAGTAGACTTGCAGAGAGGCTCAGCTGCTTCTGACACAAACTGGGAAGCCATGGCTCTCGTCCATATAATTGTTTTGTGGATGCTGCCTTAGACTGAATGTCTGTGTCCCCTGTAAACGTGCATGGTGACCTCTCTCTTCCCAGGTGAGGATGTGGAGGCACTTTTTTGGTAGATGACCCATTCTGAGAGCAGAGTCCTCGTGTGTGGATTAACATCCTTGTGTGTGTGGGTCCATCCAGCTTCCTTCCTCCCTCCTTCCCTCCTCCCTCCCTCCCCTTCCCACCCTCCCTTTTTTTTTCTTTCTAATATAACATTCATTTATTAATGCTATTATGTCTCATGGCATTAATAAAGAAAACCAGTAAATAAAAGAAAAAATTGGAAGGATGTAAACATAGAGTTTGTCTTAGTAAAGACAGGTTTATACATTCAAAGGTTAAGATGGCTGGGTGTCTCCAGAATAGATCAGAGTGACAAAGAGCCCGCCCTCCCCATGCTCTGACTTTGCAGTCTCCTGGCTACTGGGATGCTTCTAGCTTTTGCCACCGAGGCAGGTCAGGGCCTGTTGTTGGTAAGCCACCCGACCTAAGGTGTCTTGATAGCACCCTGATCCCACTAGGGTGATGTCACCAGGAGGCCCGGAGATGGCAGGGCCCTTGTCCAAGGTCAGAGAAGTGTTCCACTCCCACCCCGGGGTCTCAGGAAGGTGTTTTAAAGAAATTCTCTTTCTCTCTCACCCTAACACCCTCTGTGAGCTATCCTATCCTCCTCATGGCTGGGCTGGGCCCCTCTAGATGAGAAAGGGTGTGAGAATATGTTTCTGAGAGGTTTGGGGCTCCGTCTGGCTAGGGACGTAGGTAGATTAACTTCCTAGAACCAACTTCTCTTGCAGCCCCAGGTGTCACATTCTCTCTTCTGTCTCCACCTTCTGTCTTGTTCTCTTCATTCCTAGGTTGCCTTTGGCTTATTGCAGTAGCATCCTGTCTGTCTGGTCTTCCAGCGCATCCCCTGTCCCCTTCCCAGAAGCAAGAAATGTCTCTGCGGTAACCTACACAGGACCTCAGCTCCCTGGGGTAGTGGGACTGATGCTGAGCAGGAGGAGGCCTATGTGTTCATCCTCAGGAATGATTTCAAGGCTGGGCGTGCCACGTGGGTTGATGAAAGGTATACAGCATGGCTGCCAGGGGAAGAGCACACGTGTGAGTGCTCCTGCTCCCCCTGACCACAGATGAGCCGTTAGTCCTCATGGAACCCTGGGGTTTCCTCAGCCTGGCTTGCTGCCTCCTAGGCCTTCCCCTAGCTGTCCCCACCCCCCTCAACATGCTTGAGCACCCACTCCTTCATCCACACCTGTGTGGAGCCCCTCCCCTTCCTTACATCCGCAGACACCCAGCCCCTTGTGTCTCAGCTCCCGTCACCTCTCTCAGGGAATTCAGGGTGTGTGTCCTCCTCCGCTCTCAGCCTGTTACTGTGTCTGCAGTGACATTGTCCCCGGGGATGGTCAGCTAGCCACTCACAGAGCAATCTGGTCACAGCGGCAGGCAGTGAGTGGGGCTGGCGTAGGCAGAAGGGAAGGGCACAGCCTGGGTGGACAGCTGGACTGTGGGAAGAGTTGAGAGTGCCTTGGGACATTTCTCCCACCTTTGTCTGCCCTGCTTCCATGGCTGGCTGTCTTGTCTGGTTCCAGACCACTTTCTTCATGGGTCAGCCGGTGTGGCGTGTGCAGCTCCTCAGGGGCTTTGATCTGCCACCTGGGCTGGATGCCCCCCATTAAGTCTGTCACCAGAGGCCAGAGTGTGTTCAAGAATGAGTGCCTCCAGGCCTGGCGTTTCTAGGTACAGCGGCTGAGTCAGGGAGGGCTGCAGTTACAGGACGGCCAGTGAGCAGGCCAAGTCCTCACTTCCTCTGCAGGCTGTGCTGGATTCCTGTCCAGGGGTGCTGAGGGTGGGAGGGAGGCTCAGAGAGGCCGAGGGGAGTGTGGATGGGCAAGGACTGGTTTCAGGAAGGACGTTCTGAGAGTCTTTTGGATAATGGGATGCTTCTGTGTATAAAGATGCTGTATTCACTTACAGCTTCCCAGCTACTGACAGCTAGCTGGGAGCCATGGAGCTCTGGGAGCCAGGCATGCTTCTCCACCTCTCATCCCGAGGGGCCGTTATTTCTTACCTCCTATAGGGAACAGTAAAACGGAGCGCAGAGAAAGACGGTAAAGGACTTGCCCAAGATCACGTGACTAGTGGATGGCCCGCTCCAGATTCACACCAAGCCCTGTGGCCTCCCAGCCCTAAGCTCTGAAGACAGCACAGCTGAGATTTAACCATTACCTCCAAGGCCTTTCAGAAAGTCAAGGAGGTGGCTGTGCAGGGGAGGGATGAGCCTCTCCTTCGTGTTTCTGGTGCCCTGGAGTTTTCTCTGCCTCCGTATGTTAAAAAGAAAGAAAACAATCTAACCACAACAACAGAGAGAAACTTAGATCATTTTGAAAAAATTTAAAAAAAAAGTCTGACTTATGTGAAATTTAATTTAATTTATTTTTATACCAGCAGCTGTCAGTTCACAGAACAACAACAAAGTAGCCATCTGTGCTTAATTTCATCAATCCACTGTCGATGGTCACATGAGCAGGGCTTTTGGACTGAGGCAGAGCACGTGGCTGTGTCTCAGCCCCTCCTGCCCCCCAGGTTCTCTGTCCGGGCAGGAAGGAGAGCTGGTGGCCAGATATAGGGATGAAGAGACTTGACACAAATATAAAAAGCAGTGGTCGCTCAGACAGTGAGCTCTGACCCCTCCATTTGGTCAGTCTCACTGGGCCATTGGGGGAAGCATTTGAGCCCCGTCGAACAGGTGGGGAAACCGAGTCTCCTTGTCCTTTTCATTGTTGTTGTTTGTTTGTTGAGACAGAGTTTCTCTGTATAGTCTTGGCCATTCTGGAACTCACTCTGCAGACCAGGCTGACCTCAAACTCATAGAGATCCACCTGTCTCTGAAACTGAATCTCAAAGGGGTTTCTTTATTCAAGCAGAATCAGACCCTGGTTTGTTCGATTCCTAAATGTACATTCTTATGGACACACTGTGTGGCCGCCCCCTGAGCTAGAAGCTATGATCAAAAAAGAAAAAAAAAATCTGTGGGGGCAGAGGATTCCTGTATCCTGGGAACCTGTAAGTATCAAGGGAGACACAGTTGAGGTACACAGTGCCACACACCTGTAATCCCAGCAATGGGGAGGCTTCAACAGGGTCATTAGGAGTTCAAATCCATCTTTGTCTACACAGTGAGCTTGAGGTCTATGGCTAAGCTGCACATGACTTACTGTTGACCTCTGAGTAGGAAGAGGTGACCTTCACTGCCCAAGGCTGGCACTTTGGGGACTTCCTTCCCAATGCATCTCTGTGGTAGATAGTTCTTGCACCTGGTGGCTGCTGCCTTCCTTCTAACATACATGCCTAGACCCAAGGCTTACTCAACACACAGGGAACTTGACTACAGTGGACCATATCCCTCTTAAACAAGGATGTCCAGTCTGCCCAGAGGGGTACAGAGCCCTGCCAGTCCTCGGAACCCTTATCCCAAAGGAAGGACTTCACCTTCAGGGTTAACTTCAGAACACTGGGGCTTAGCCATGCCTCCCTGCAGATAGAGACACGAACTTCCAAAAGCACACACAGGGTCAGCTATGGGACTGGCCTGGAGTGAAGGTCTTCCCACCTTCTGCCCCTACCCAAGGTGCAGTCTCCAACTTTGCCTGTCCTGCACGGCCAGCTTGTCACTGACCACGGCAGCCTAGCCTCTCTGAAGTGGGCTGTGGTTTTGAAGTTCTCAATGGACACCAGGTTTGAGCTGATCCAGGTCCATGGCAGTGCTGGAGAGGGTGTGACTTGGGCAGAACCCACCTCACCTTCAGCAAAAGATAACACTCAGCACCGAGGAGCCTCCGGAGGGCCGCCTGGCAAATCCTGGCTCTGTTTACTGTGAAATGAAAAGAAGTAAGAGTGAGCGAGTCAGAAATACAGATCAAGAGAGTCACATTTTTCGATTTGCCATATTAAAGAGGGGGGGGGGACGCTCGCCAATTGGCTTGTCATCTTCTCATTAGATAACAGATGGCGGCTGAGTCACTGCTCCCGGCAGCCGGGATGCTGCTGGTCTGCTGGCTCCCTCACTGGGGCCCAGCCACTCAGGACGAGGGGGCCTGTGTGTGGGAGAGCAGAGGAGGAGGAAGCCTCACTTCTACCCCCTCCATCCAGCCTCACCCCCATCTCTCCAACATGCCAGCTCTGAAATCCTGAATAACCTACTCATTCTTTTTATTCTTCGCTCAACAAATGGTCCCTGAGAGTCCCCGTGTGCCCTGGATTGGGGATAACACTCACGCCATAGAGACTGAGCCTGATCAGGGAGTCAGCAAATTAGCAAGAAGGTAGTGCCATGAGGTCAGTGTTACAGACGAGGGGGTTCAAGGCCAAAGGAGAGCAAGGCCAGGCTCCATACAGAATTGAGGCTAGGGCTTTTCCCCTCTAGGGACCCCTGAGACAAGCCACCCTGGAAGATAGCTGAGATACTGTGAGACCTTTTTCTGTTTTCCTTCTACACACTGCTTCCAACAATCCTTCCCCACACCCTTCAGCATACACCTATTAGGTCCCTAACTCGAAAGCCCTGATAGGCTGAGTTGCTCCTTTTAGGAGCTGGAGTCCAACAGTGGTGACCTTGTGGCTGGTAGGCAGCCAGTCACTTGTGCCCTGCCTGGTCTGCTGGCTTTCTACATTGCTACTTTTGGAGCCTATGGTATAGACCCAGTGCTGTGGTTACATCCTGTACTTTACAGTCTGTCCCTGTTGGGCTTGTGGCTGGCAGATGCCTACTCTAAGGTACTGGCTATTCCTGAGCGTTCCCTGGGCATGCAGTTGGTGAGGGGGGAGTCACTATGGTGGGCTGGTGATTTCCAATGATGTCCCTTTCTTTCTGTGTGTGTTTGTAGTGAGCGTGCACAGGTATATACACATGTGTGTGCACACGTGTAGAGGCCAAAAGACAACCTTGGGCATTACTCTTTAGAAACATCATCTCTTGCGGGCCTTAAAGGTCACTATGTTAGAGTGGTTGGCCGGTGAGATCCAGAAATCCCTCTGTCTCAGCTGCCCCAATGCTGAGATTACAAGTACATGCCACATGACATTTTTCATGTGGGTTTTGTGGATCAAGCTGGGGTCCTCATGCTTGTGAGGGAAGTGTTTTGCACACCGGGCCATCTCCCCATCCTGAAAGATGTTCCTTTTTTTAAGGAGTAATGAGGGTTGTCTAGACTTTCAACCCATACTCCCTGGACTCCGTTCACATATATCGCAAGCTCAGTTTAAATTCATGCCTGATAAACTGAGAGGTCTCATCTTGTCAGGACACAAGGCTCTCCTGTAGCCACGAAAGCCCTAACCCTGGCTTCTGTCTGATGGAATAAAATACTGTGCCGGTATTCTGTCAGTCAGGCAGATCCTCTCACCAACTGAGGCACAGACTCTGGGGTCAGTCCAGCCTGAGGGGGTCAGTGTGAGCTTCTGAGGACCCACCTGGGCTCTAGTTTGTCAGACTTTTGTACTTTATGGACGTGTGGAAGCTGACGGTTGATTTTACTTGTTAACTTGACACATTCTAGAGCCACTCAGGAAGAGACTGGAGATTGGCCTGTGGTAGCTCTGGGGGGATCATTTTGTTTACATTAATTGATGTCTAAAATTGGGCAGTACCGTTCCTTTGGTTTGGGTCCCGGATTATATTAACATGGAGGAAGAGAACTGAGTGCCAGCATGTATCCCTCTCTCTGCTCTTGACTGTGGCTGTGGTGTGGCTACCTGCTTCAAATTCCTGCCCTCACTTCCTCGCTCTGGTGGATGATCACCTGGAACTGTGAGATAAAATCAGTCCTTTCTCTCTGGTTGCTTTTTGTCAGGGCATTTTACTCCAGCTATAGAAATGAAGCAGAGACAGAGACTATGACTGTTATCTACTTACTTGAAATTTAAAAATTATTTACTGGGGGTGGAGAGAGAGTTGAACTGTTAAGAGCATGCGCTGGTCTTACAGAAGACTCAGGTTTGATCCCCAGCACCCATGTTGGAACCCCACAGTGTGGGTTAGAGGACAACTTTATGGCACCAATTCTCGCCATTCTGGGGATTAGAACTTAGGCCATCAGGCTTGTGTGGCAAGTGTTTTTACTTGCTCAGCCACCTCACTGGCCAGACACCATGGCTCACATTTATTTTTATTTATTTATCTATTTATCTATTTATCTATTTATCTATCTATCTATTTATTTATTTATTTATTTATGGTTTTTTGAGACAGGGTGGCTGTCCTGGATCTTGCTCTGTAGACTGGGCTCTGTCTCCCAAGTGCTGGTATTAGAGGCATGTACCACCGCCACCTGGCTTCACCATGGCTTTTTAAAGATTTATTTATTTACTATATATGCAGTATTCTGCCTGCAAGTATCCCTGCACACCAGAAGGGGGTGCCAGATCTCATTATAGATGGTTGTGAGCCACCATGTGGTTGCTGGGAATTGAACTCAGGACTTCTGGAAGAACAGCCAGTGCTCTTCACCTCTGAGCCACCTCTCCAGCCCCACCATGACTTTTTAAATGTCAGTTCTTCAGCCAGTGCTTGGGTTGAGACACCATTCCAGGTTCTGCTGTACACAGCCTGGGGTCTGACCCACACTCTTCACCTCTTCACAGGCTTCTCTCCCTGGGCTTGGGAGAGCGAGACCACATGGCCAGGTCCACGGGAGGCTGGCAGAGCTGGCCATAGTTTCCCAGGTCATAAGCACCCCAGAGAGAGGATGGTGAGTGTCTGGGTCACTGGGCTCCCTCCCGAGGATAGATGGAGGGACCTCAGGAGACAGATGCTATCGCTCTTCCATGGCAATGTTGCTCCTGCCCCCCAGGAGGCATGGTGGGTTGTGTCTGGCACTGCCTGTCCTCCACTGGCTATGGGAAGTAGCATTCAACGCTCTCCTGCCCCAGAGTTCCTGTCTGACCTGAAACCCCAGGCTGCCTGCCCTGACCTTCTCTACTCCTTGTCTGCGGAATAAATTATGAAATTCTTTGCATTTTTTCTTTTTGTGTAGAACATCTGGTCTGGCTGATCTGAACCCCTGATGAATGGGTGCCCAGGTCTCTTCCTGTCTACTCTCCCTGGCCTGTACTTCCCACCTGTTGGAAATTAATATTCCTGGGTATAAATTGTGACGCATCCCGTTGCTGTACCATGACCTGGCTTCCCTCCAGATGGCCTCACTGTGCAAGCAGAGCTGTGGATGGGGTGAATGCAAGTTCTGATGGCAGAGTGAGTCCTGTGACCTCAGCTGCCCACTGCCCGGCTTCCAGGCATCCTCTGCCACCCCGCGGTTTCCTAGACACCTCGGATTTACCACATCAGAAAAGTTATTTCCATTCCTATGCCTGCCCCTCTGGGCTTTCTAAGATGGTCCCCAGTATCCAGCTCAGTCATCCATCTCAGAGCCTGTGCATCTCCAGTCCCCCTTAACTGTCTGCCTTTACCTCCTGGAGTGATCCAGAATCTTCCCTCTGGTGTCCCCCCACCCCCACTACTGCTTGCCAAGATACTGAAAGGACTCTTTGATTCCCTTGTCTCCAGCGTTTCTCTCACCCATGCTGCAGATGGCCATGAGACTCGTCTTCCTGTGGCACAAATTTAATAATGTCTCCCTCCGGCTGTCCTTTGTCCTAGAGACGAAGGCTTTGCTTGGAGACTGCTCACCAAACCTTCCCAGCTGGGGGCAATCCTCCATCCCGCCTGCTTCCTGCTTGGCTCCTTAACCTAGGGGACCCTCTCTCCTCACTCCTCTTCAGAATGCCCTTCCTGCCCTCTTGGATTCCAGCGACCTCAGTGACCCCTCCCAGGCAGGAGTATTTCTTCCCAAGCCTTATAGGAGTATCTGGTACAGTAACCCTCCCCTACTCCAGGTTTTGATTTATGGAATTTCAGGTTTCATATGACTATCCAGAAATATATGATAGAAAACGGAAGAAATAAGCAATGCACTGTTCTAAGGGCTAATCTCTGGCCTCCATACTTGTATACTTGTACATACTTGTATATATTTGTACACACACCAAACTTGGATGGACCTGTTCCAGCCATCTGGGACATAAAAGATCCCTGAATTCAGTGTATCCAAACAGTATACACTACCTTCCCAACAGCATCACTCCTGGATGATTTAGATTGTGGCAGAATAATCCTTTTTTATACTGTGAAGATTTGTCACTCTAATTGGTTTAATAAAAAGCTGATTGGCAGGTAGCCAGGCAGGAATTATAGGCAGGACAATCAAACTAGGAGAATGATAGGAAGAAGGGCAGAGTCAGAGGAGATGCAAGCCAGTTGCCAAGGAAGCAGGACATATAGAAAATGATGTAACAAGCCATGAGCCAAAGCATAGATAAGAAATATGGGTTGATTTAAATATAAGTTAGGTAGTAACAAGCCCGAGCTATCGACTGAACATTTATCATATTAAGCCTCTGTGTTGGGTATTTGGGAAATGGCTGCTGAAACACAGAAAAACTCTGCCTACAATAGACTGACAGGGAGCAGATGTTCTTCCTCTGACTTATTTTCAGGTTGTCTGTGGTAGTCCATGCTTATTTGTAAGGCCTGCATCATCCATATCACCTCAGCTCAGGTGCAGGCACAGATCCATCACATCATGGCAGGAATGGCAGTACAGTCAGCTATCTGGAGAGTGAAAGGCCACATTCTCCTAACTCTTATTGTGTTTTGTTATTATATTGATCTATTTTATTGGTAGCTACTGTTTTAATGTATTATTGTGCCTGATTTATAAGTTCACCTTTACCATAGGTGTGTATTGAAATGCCCTGGTGTTTATGGTGTTTGGTACCTCTGTATTCCCTGGTTGGAGGTCTGGGAATTTGTCACCTACAGGTAAGGGGAGGAAACTATGATTTTCCTTCCACTTGTCAGTCAGGTGTCTACCCAAGCTATGGTGAAAAGAGGTCCTCCTGGCTCTGTCTGCATCTGTGTTGCCATGACTGCTTCTCCTCAGGGAGGTCCAGGAAGCAACCCAGGACATTGTGTGTGCATTGTATGTGCACATGAGTATACAGATATGGAAGCCAAAAGTTGATGTCAGATGTCTTCTCTCACTCTCCATTTTGTTTCCAAGCAAAGAACTAAAAGGCATCCCCTGATTCTCTGCCCCTTTTTGGGCTAGATATCAACACATGCAGCCTCTCTGTGTGGTCTGGGGCCCTAGGGTCGCAGGGCTCTTGGGGATGAATTCAAACTTTGGGGAGAGCTTACACTGGCCAGAAACACCTGCTTAAGGGGTGGGGAAATGGTTTAGCGAGGAAAATGTTTGCTGTGTAAGGTGAGGACCTGAGTTTGGATCCCCCAGCACACGCAGCAGTGGGCATCCACAACTGTGTGCCAAGGAGCAGAGACAGGCAGTTCCTGGGGCTTGCTGGCCAGCCGGACTAGCTGGATGGTAGAGCTCCAGGTTAAGTGAGAGTCTGTCTCAACAAACAAACAAACAAACAAACAAACAAACAAACCCCAAACAACAAAATGGAGAGGGAGAGAAGACACCTGACATCAACTTTTGGCTTCCATATCTGTATACTCATGTGCACATACAATGCACACACACACACACACACACACACACACACACACACACACATACACACACGGTTTTCTCATCTAGCTATACAGATTCCATTTTGGTCATAGCAACAAATGATGTGACCCTAAACCAAGGGTCAGTGAGCCACACCCAGCCCACTCCTGCCTCTGTAGACCACGTTCTACTGGAAAGAACACATGTCCCTGTACCCACATGTTGTCCACGGCTGCTGTCACACTACGATGCCAGAGTTGAGTAGCTGTGACAGAGACTTGTGACCCATAAAGCCAAAAATATTTACTTGATAAGAATTGTTTGTCAACAGAAGCTTCAAATGTAACACAGCTACCACAGTGGGTATGGTGGACTCTGTCCCTCTGTCTGAGTGAACTGACGTAAGGCTGTCTTTTTCATTTGCATAAAATGCTGGGTCAAAAGAGAATTGTTCCCAGGCATGCCATAGACTGCTGTGCTGGCTGGTGAGCTGTTGTTGGGTGACATAGATGTCTAGGTAAATGTCCACTGCCAGCTTGATTAGATTATGGAACACCTGGAGCATTAACGAGGCACACCTTTGGGTGTATCTTCGAGGGCATTTGTGAAAAGAATCAACTGACCCACCCTGAACGTGGCTGGTGCTATCCCATGGGCTGGGGGCCTGGACTAAATAAAAAGGGGAAAGGAGCAATCCAGCTGAGTGTCAGCATCCCTTGCCCTCTGCTCACAGGCGTGACCCACACTTCCACAGCTACAGAGCCGCTCTGATCATATGGAGTATTCCATGATGAGGAAACCAGGGTGGTCCCCACTGAAAGCCACATGACCACACCAAAGGTTGCAAGGCCCCATGAAACTCCATTGAGTTCTGCAGAGTCTTGCTCCCTCTTGCACCCCAGAAAACAGTGCTCAGGGTAAAGTATAATCACCAGTTAAAGGGGATGATGGAATCAAAGAGGACAGAAGGCTTCTCACCACCTGAAATGGGTTGCAATTCAAGCAAGCTGAGCTTTATACATAAATGCACCAAAGCAAGGCAAGCCAGGCAGATGCCTGCTGGGGGATATTTCTTCATTAGACTCAGAGTCAGATCAAACACATGCAGCTGCTAACCCTGTAGTAATTACTTTTACTCCAGATACCACAAGGCCGCAATCCCCTCCTCCCCATTGTCCTAGCACCACTGTGGAGTTAGAAAGGAAGAGCTGGAGACTTCTGTGTCCCTGTGCCCAGGGCAGGTTCCACAATCAGGCACTTGGGAATGCAGGTTCCCACTCTGCCAACCTCTGTGATATCACATCAGGCTCATAGGGATGATAATGCCTGAGCTGCAAGGAGCATCCTTCAGGAGGCTAGCCCAGATCCCAGGAATCTGCTATGCAGTTACCTAACAGTACAATGCAGCCTTGCCCATCTGTGCCCAGGGTTCATGGTCCAGCACTTTGCAGGGTGTTGTGGTTGGAAGCTTGAGGTTACACCAAGGAAAGCCAAAGGCAGCTTCCATGCTTTCACTTTGCTGATGAGGAAACACAGGTCCAGGAGTAGACAGTTGCTTGGAGGCTGGGACACAGCTTAGACACCATAACGTATTTCACATGCTTTCTTCATGCCTGTCCCTTGCCCTTTCCAAGTCCCCATCAGCTTGTCAGAGCAGGACATTCACACGGGGCTGCTCTCAGGGACCAACTAGCCCACAGGTAGATGGGGATAGATTCTCCAGACACTAGATAGCCCACAACTCATCTGGGGTCCAGGGTCCAGTCCTTGGGTACCACTGTTGGATTCCTCCCATGGATCCACACACACTCAACTCCATCACTGGCCTCCTGAGCAGACATGGAGGACATCAGAACACACTGATACTTTTCTGAGAAATGGGGTTACCTTCAATCACGCCAGGTCAGATTTCATCCCATTCCCATGCTTGGGGAGTGGCTGGTCCTGCCTGTATTCCTGTAACTTGCCCTTGGCTGAATTGAGGAGCTCCAGGTTTAGGTAGGCCTGGTGTGACAGCCCAATTGAGGTTCTCTTCATGGGTCCTGCCTCCTTGAGGATGGGTCTTCCTGGTCAACTACAGTGGAAGTCTGTCCCTCACCTGTCACTCAGGGTGGGTTTGCCTTCCTGGAGGTGCTGTGGCCTTGCCTCTCCTCTGCAAAGAAAGGTGGTTCTGGGTGTGTGCCTTTTGCACATGATGGGCCTCTAAGGGTCCTAGGCTCCCCACCTTAGGGCACTATCTCTTTCTGTGTCTCAGGTAGAAGTATAAGGCCAGAGAGGAAGAATTCATGCCACAGGCATGCTGTTGTTCTTGCTCTACACATTCTACTTGGCATTCCCCGGCAGGAAGGAGTTCAGGTCACACAGACAGAGTTCAATATTCACATACACAGTTGTCACTGTCTTTCCCAGCCAGTCAGGACATATACTAGACACACATCTCTTTGAGTGTTTAACTCAATCAAGTTCAAATTTCTTCTTTCCTGGGGGTCCCAGAGTAACATATTCTTCCCTTCCTAAAGTTTCTGGTATTCAGGAGTAGACTCCACCTGGGTTTTCATCTGCACTGGAGTGGCCTCAGACATGCTCCCTGAGGTTGGAGTGTTGTTGGTTGTTTTTTAGCTCTTTACTCTTTGGGGGGCCCACCACCCAGGTCCCAAATACATCACACATGGAGGGAGACTTATTCTTACTTATAAATGCCCAGCCTTAGCTTGGCTTGTTTCTTGTCAGCTTTCCTTAACTTTAAGTTAACCCATCTGCCTTTTGTCTCTGGGCTTTGCCTTTTCTTGCTCTGTAACCTGACTTTTACTCTTGCTCTGTGGCTTGTGCTGTGTAGCTGGGTGGCTGGGTGGTTGGGCCCTGATGTCTTCCTCCTTCTCTTGCCCTTTCTCCTTCCTACCTCTCCTTCAAAATTTCTCCTTCTATTTATTCTCTCTGCCTGTCAGCCCTGCCTATCCTTTCTCCTGCCTTGCTATTGGCCATTGGGCTCTTTATTAGACCATCGGGTGTTTTACACAGGCAAAGTCACACATCTTCACAGAGTTAAACAAATGCAACATAAACAAAAGTAACACCCCTTAAAATACTATTCCCCAACACTGAAGGTCTGTGTGGCAGCCATTCCAGAAAGATGGTCCTACAGCTCAATCAATGGTACTTACAAGGACATCTTTTTAGATTTTTCTATTTTTAATGTTTTATTTTTAAAAATTATTTTTAATTATGGATATGTGTATCTGTGCATGTGAGTGCAGTGCCTTCAGAGGCCAGAGGCATTGGATTTCCTGGAGCTGGAGTTACAGATGGTTGTGAGCCACCTGATGTGGGTGCTGGGGATCGAACTTAGATCCTCTGGAAGAGCAGTATGTGCTCTTAACCACTGAGCCATGTCTCCAGCCATAGATGTCCCTTTTTGTACCAGAGTGGCTGAATCAGGCCAATCAAGACCTGCTATTCTTCATCATGTTTCCCATTAGAAGTCCCTGGGAACATCTCTTGCCAGCTGGCCTTATGTGGGGCTATTATAGATATTTGCTTTGCAGCCAGTGAAGTATAGGCAGAAATGTCCTGTGGTACTTCCAGGGAGTCCTTTGTAAAAAAAATCAGGACCGTCTTTTAACTCCCCCTCCCCTCTCTCTGCTTCTTGGAGTGTGGATATGATGGCTGGAACTCTAGCAGAATCTTTTTAGGGCTCAAGAGCCATGCCTTTACGATGGTGACTGGGTAAGGTAGAAAGAGCCCATGTTCTTAACAGCCCCCACGTCCTTCATACTGAAGTCCTGTGTTTAATATTTCCCTATTTATGTCAGGTGCAAGAATTAAGTATTTCCTTCCTATCTGAGGCGTGTTACTTTGGGAATTGAGTCATGTGTAGTTGGTCTCCATCCTATCTTGATACGTCATGCAGGCTGCTTGATTAAAGACTTTTTAAAAACTATTTATTGTGCGTGCATGTATGTGCATGTGTGTGTGTGTATGTGTGTGTGTGTGTGTGTGTGTGTGTGTGTGTGTGCATGTGGAAGTCAAAGGTCAACAACTTGTGGGAGTTTTTTTCCTTCTTTTAATATGGGGGTTCTGGGGACTGAACTCTGGTCATCAGGGTTGACAGCAAGTGTCTTCAGCCACTGACAAGCAGATTTCTAAACAAAGAGGACATTGCAGGCTTCATAGTTGCCTCCCCAGCGGCAGCTGGAGAACCTGTCTTCTCCGAGGCACATGCAGATCCCTGTGTGGCTACAATCTGTTAATCCCATCTGCCGTCCATAGGAGAGGGAAGTTGTTACTGGCAGTGGCAGAAACGGAAAGCTGGATTAAGGGGCCTTTCCCAGAGTGACAGGGGCATGGGGTTCTGAGAGGACAGGAAGAACAGACCCCCATGCAATGGGGCACAGGAGACTCTAGCGCCACAAGCATGAGGATCTGGACAGGGCATGGTTTGCCCAGGGAGCCAGCAATGAAGGTCTGCCTAGGCCCGCCTTGCTTCTTTTTTGTGGAACCATACAGCAAAGACTCTCCCCACCCTAAATGTCCAAGCTCATCACACTCTTCCCCTCTCCTGAAGCACATTTGCTATGGACAGATCCATATGCTGAGATGAAAATACCTGTTTAAAAGCAAAACCAACCAACCAAACAAACAAAACCCAGCTGGGCACTCCCGAGGCAGAGCCAGGTGGATCTCTCTGAGTTCAAGGCCAGCCTGGTCTACAGAGTAAAATCCAGGACGGGCACCAAAGCTACACAGAGAAACCCTGTCTCATTCCCCTGCCCCAAACATAACAAAACAAAAACCCCTTCCTCCAAAGAACATATGCTGTAGAGGGTGCAAGGAGTGCCAGGGAGCTGGGGGTGGGGTGGGGGACGGTGCTTTCTGGAGGAGATGGCCCTTCGCTAAACCACCAACTACAAGCTGAGTGGAGCAACTGACTCCGGAGATAAGGGTTGCTCAGGTTCCCTTGAGTGTGTGTGTGTGTGTTTGTGTGTGTGTGTGTGTGTGCGCGCACGCACACACACACACGCATGCACGCGCATGTGATAGAAATATGTACTGAGGCGTGGAGAGATGGCTCAATGGTTAATAATAGCACTTCTTGCACTTATGGAAGACCCAAGTTTAGTTCCCAGCACCTACATTGAGGGAGTAGCTCATAATCATCTGTAATTCCAGCTGCAGGGGAACCTGACGCCCTCTTCTGGCCTCTCTGGGCACTTTACTCACATGCACATACCCACACTTAGGCACACAGAGACACACATAATTAAAAAAAAAATAAGTTTAAAGAAATCATATTGGGCAAGTTCAAATGAAAGAAATTTTGAGTGTACTTTAAGTAGATTTCAATACAAAGCAGAAAAGACTAATATAATAATACGCTCTACAAACTCAGACTTTCTAAGGCAAAAACTATTAGACATATTTGGAGTGACAACAATTAGTGGTGAGTTTGGATCCATTATTATTATTTTTTAAATTTTTTTAGAGTTTCATTTATTATGTGTACAGTGTTTTGTCTACATGTAGACTTGCAGGCCAGAAGAGGGCACCAGATCTCATTACAGGTGGTTGTGAGCCACCACGTGGTTGCTGGGAATTGAACTCAGGACCTCTGGAAGAGCAGCCAGTGCTTTTAACCTCTGAGCCATCTCTCCAGCCCGGATCCATTATTTTAAGTGAAAGGAAGTCAGCTGATAAGAAAGCAGCAGCAGCTGTTGCAATAACAATCAATATGACACACCTTATCTTTAAGTATCAATGATACTGACCAGGACCAAGGATATATTAGGTCTCAAAAATCCTACTGATATGTAAGTCTATGTTTCACAGGTCACACTTTCTCATTAACTTAAATCACAAGTAACTCAATTACAAAACTCCCATTAATGACTGTTGGAACCTAGAACAGAATGCAGTTTCCTAAGAATTTGTAAAGTAAAATAAAAACACTAAGTATTGTAAGAAGAGAGCTATTCTTCAAGGCAGTCATAGTATTAAATACATGGTATTAGAAGAGTACTAAGACATGCATTATCTGAGTGGCTGACTCAATAATTTAGAAGAGGGGAGAAAATGTGCTAACAAACATGAGGCCTAACTGGACATGATGAATGACAGCTGACAAATACGAACAGATTCAAACGCTAAAGAAATGTCAGTAGCCCGACTCTAGTTAACGCATTTATCTGTTTTCATTTTCCTGAGAGTGGGTGTCATACAGCCGATGCTGGCTTTGAACACTTGACCCTCTTGCCTCCACCTCCCAAGTGTGTGTTAGGGTCATGGACCTGTGTCACCACATCTGGCTTGTGACTCCAGTTAAATAAAAAATCGGGAGGCAGAGGCAGGCAGATCTCTGAGTTTGAGGCCATCCTCGTCTACAGAGCGAGATCTAGAACAGCCAGGGCTACACAGAGATACCCTGTCTCAGAAAAAAAAAATTCCACAAATACCAACAGTGCCACAAAGGGAATGTGACTGCACAGAGCTTGCATGCAAAAAAGAATTACATGCAGGTCCATATGAAATTGTACCATTACTTTGAAAATCCAAATGAAAACAGACAATTATAAGGAACACCACAGACTACTAAAAGTCATGATTTCTGTTAATTTTTATTATGTTTTTTTTTTGGGGGGGGGGTTGAGACCAGAACTCACTATGTAGCCTTGGTTGGCCTTGAACTCACAGAGATCCACCTGCCTCTGCCTCCTGAGTGGTGGTATGCCCTACCATGCCCAGCCCATTGTTTTCTATTAATTTTTTAGGTTAGTGTACAAAGTACTGGGTTTCATTACGACATCTTTAGACACATGTGATATCATACTTTAATTTCATTCATTCTGGTCCCCCGCTTTCCTTTCCCATACCCTTTCCCAACTTCCAGCTGGTAAAAACCATTGACACAAGTATACAAACACTGAAATTTTAGCCCACAAACTTTCGCAAGGGCTGGCAAGATGGTTTAATGTGTAAAGAAGGTACTTGAAACCACAGTTGAAGAGCCAGAATCCACATTGTGAAGGAGAGAATTGATTCCCAAAGGTTGACCTCTGACTTCCTCTGTTGCACTGCACCCACACACATGTATCTGAGCATACAGGCATGCATGCATGCACATATGCATGCATGTGCAGACACCTATGTGACTTTCAGATCTATGTTGTTGCATAAATTATTACTCTTTCAGGCATTGAAAAGACCTAAAGCAGTTAAAAAAAAGAAAAGAAAGAAAAAAGAAAAAGGAAAGAAAGAAAGAAGGAAGGAAAAAGAAAACAGGATCCTAGCCAGGCAGTGGTGGTGCATGACTTTAATCCCAGTTCTTAGGAGGCAGAGCCAGGTGGATCTCTGTGAGTTCGAGGCCAGCCTGGTCTACAGAGTGAGTTCCAAAACAGCCAAGGCTACACAAAGAAACCCTGTCTCACATCCCCCCCCCCCAAAAAAAAACCCAAAACAAAGGAAGGACCTAAAGCTACTCAAATACAGGCTGTGGAGATGGCTCACTGAGCAAGGCATTGCTTCACAAGCATGTGACCCGAGTTCAGATCTCCAACACTCACATAAAAGCTGGGTACAGCAGCACCTATCTGCAATCCTGGTGCTGGTGTGTGTGTGTGTGTGTGTGTGTGTGTGTGTGTGTGTGTGAGAGAGAGAGAGAGAGAGAGAGAGAGAGAGAGAGAGAGAGAGAGAGAGATCAAGCAGATCCCCAGCAGCATACCCTCCTACATGTCCACCCTGTGTCAGACACATGCATAATCAGCACACATCCATGCACATACAGCACTGTGTTCTACTCTGGGTTGGTTCCTTCACCATAGGTGGCACCCTAGGGCCCGTCCTTAGGACCTTACAGAAACCGTCAGTTACTTCCCTCCCCACTTCCTCCCATCCTCTCCCATCTGCCTCCTTCCCACTAATGTTTAAGTATCTTAGGAACTTAACTCTCCTTGGTTCCCACATCTCCCATCCCAAACCTCCATCTTTCTCCTACTTTTACAGCTGGACTTGAGTTTTTACCCTTCTTCAGGCTCCTAAAGCTGACCTGTTTCTTTGTTTGTTTGTTTTGTTGTTTTGGTTTGGTTTGGTTTTTCAAAACAAGGTTTCTCTGTGTAGTTTTGGTGCCTGTCCTGGATCTCACTCTGTAGACCAGGCTGACCTCGAACTCACAGAGATCTGCCTGGCTCTGCCTCCCGAGTGCTGGGATTAAAGGTGTGCGCCACCACCACCCAGCACGCTGACCTGCTTCTTGTCCAACTCACTTATCACTTTTGAGTCTCAACAATGCCTCCTCCCTTGGGGCCAGAGCATGCAGAACACAGGCATGTGTGTGAGTTCCAGATAGCTTGACTTTTGCTAACGCAGATGTCTCCAGCCACAGCATCAGGGAAGGTGGCCTGTGTACTTCTCTGCCTGGGTCCTCAGCCAGGGAACTATCTCACTCAGTGGGCAGCCTGCTTCTGGTGACTAGTGTCTGGTTTTCATGACAACATTAATCTCTCCTGTCCAGGTGGCATTTTCCTAGCTACCAAGCGTGGGTCTTCTACAAAGCAGAGAACCCTGTGACCTAACTTTAGGAGAGGACACGATGGGCATTCAGAGAGCTCAGCATCAGGCATGCATCTCACAGGGATGGAAACAGTAGAGGTGAGACCAGAGCTTGGCTCTTCCAGAGCCACATTCTGCCACTTCCTTCGGATCGCAAAGCTCCTGTCAGGGCTGTCTTTGCAGGTCTGCCCTACTGCCTTTATGCACCTGGGGTCGGCTGGTGGCGTCTGCCAGCAGGTGATCTCCTAAATCGGAGGCTCTGAATGTCTCCCTGTTCTCTGCAACTCTCTTCCTTCCCCTTCTGGAGCGTTTCCAGCTTTGTATTCCGGGTCCTGCCAAGAACCTTTCAAATGTTCCCCAAGAAAAGGCCAGACCTGCTCAGTGGGCTCTGTGGCTGGCCAGATACCACCCTCTAACATGCCGTGTAGAAATAAAACATGGAGGTGACAAGCAGCTTGGAGAAGATGAAATGTCAGCACGACACCCTGAGTCTCCTGTGAGCATGGAACTCGCAGCTGGTAAAGGTTGCCCAGAAAGCAAACTGTTAGATGGGAGCGAGGGAGGTTCCTCGTCTGGGTGCTCTGAGCCAGGGGCTCCAGTAGACAGGGTTTCTGTGCCAGGAGCCCACCTGACTCAAGCAAGCCTGCTCCAAGTGCCAGGCAACTCACTCTGCCTCTCTGCAGAGCTCCAGTCTGGCCAACTCACTTGTATGCAGGTCCTGAAGTTCTTCTTACCTCACTTCCAATGACCATCCTGGCAGCCTCCTGGCCTTCTTCTGCGGCCCGCCATCTCTCAGCTGCTGTCTACCAGCTCTTCAAGCCTGAAGATGGCCTGTCTTGTCTCTCTCTACCTTGCTGGGGCTGGCATAGGAGTGGCTCCTTCACTACTTGTCCAGGGAGCAAATATTGCTTCCAGGAGCCCTGCATCCCTGAGGGAGCCGAGGCCATGCCTGTGTATCCTCCACTGCCCTCTGGCAACCATGTCTGTCTCACTACATAAGTGGTCACCAGGGCCCATCCTGAAGGTGGAGCCGCCCAGATCCCCTCTTGCTCTTTAGGGTGCTATGGAAACCTGGTAGCTCCATCTCCTCTCAGATTTGATTCTCTAAGTTTTCAGTGTTGACCTGATGGCTCTTATGCTATCTGTCCTGTTTGCAGGAGCTCCAGGCGCTCCCCTCTTGTGTGTGTGTGTGTGTGTGTGTGTGTGTGTGTGTGTGTGTGTACATATGTGTATGACAGGCACACGGGCCGCCTGCAGATGTTGGTATCAAAAGGTGTCCTGAGGCAGGAAGAAGCTTTACCACCTTGACATCAGCTGGCGCCACCACCTCCCTGCCCCGTCTCAAGTATTCGAGGCTCAAAACTGAGAGGTGGCCTTACCCCATGGCTGAAGTGCTGTGTGAGCCACGAGAGCAGAGTATTGGCATGGAAGGAGATATGCCTTCCATGTTCACCTTCTTGGTGGCCTAAAAGCTTGTGAGTTGTACAGGCCAGACCTCAGGCATGCGTGCCTATCCTTCCCGGCTCCCAACAGTCTTTCTGCAATGGTGGGGGACTTGCTACCTTCTTTAAGCATTGTGGTGGTCCTGTGGCAAGCCGTTCATAAGTTGTGAGGAACTTTCTTTAGGGTTTCATGGTCCCTGAACCTCCCTTCCTGTGGAGAGGTGGGGGAAACAAATGGTCAGTGACCCAGTGTGGCATGCCCAATGTTTGGTGTGAATATAATCTAAACCCAGGTGTGCGCAGGCCCAAGTAGCAGGTGGGGCCTGGTGAGCAGCTAGTAAGCCAGTGGTAGGAGATGGAGTCTCCTCACAGGCAGTAGGAGCCAGGGATGGGTTTTGCTCAGGAGGGTTCTGGGGCTAGAAGGCAGGACAGTGACAGAGGCTGGGGCTCCCCCTCCGCAGGGCTATAGAGAAATCTCCCCAGCCCTTCAACTTCTCCATTACTTCTAGAGGAAGGTGCCAACAGCTCCATTCTTCAGATGAGGAAACTGAGGTCCAGAAAGGTGGGATATTTGCATAAATGGTATTATTAATAAGAAGTGGAGCTGGGATTTTTGCAGCTCAGGTGTACAGGTTCTGGATCCTGGGCTCAGGTCACATGCCACACCAGCCAGCTCTCTGACCCCACTGTGTCTCTGCATACCAATTAGGTACGTAAGCCTACATGATGCCCAGTAAGGGCTTCTTGTCCAGTAAGGGCTGCTGCTGTCATGTGTGTTTGACACCAGAGCTCTCCTTCTTACGGGACAAGTTGCTGGTGTCTCTTGCTGTGTGTGTGCTCCACGATCGCTGATCCCTACCAGTCTCTTACCTCAGATCATTTGCTAAGACTGCTCTATCACCGTGCCACATGCCAGGCAGCTTAGACAGGAGACACTCACAGTTCTGGGGTCAGGATCTGAGGGTTAGGTTGGTTCCCAGGCATCTCTGGGAGGAACTGCTTGGGCCTCTGTCTGGCACGAGGCTCCTGGCTATTGGTCTTCAGGGCTTGGCTTGCAGGTGTCTCACTCCATTCAAATTTTATCTTGACGTGGCATTTTCCCTGCAGGCTGCCTGGGTCTAGATGTCCCCATTTGGAAGGACAGTGTCGTGTTGAATGAGGCCCACCCTAAGGAGACCTGATGACCTCATCTTCACTTGTTTACATTTGAGAATCCGAGTCTGGCTGGCTTGTTCTCTCTGCAAGCACTCAGCAGATGGGGCGGGGGACACAGCAAAGGCAGGTGTCTCTGAGAGAGAGGTGGGGGTGTGTGTCCCCAGCAGAGAAGGGGACCGGGATGCATGCATGATTGTGTCCATCCAGTTCTGTGCCCTCATGGCTGCTGGGCTGCCCACAATAGGTGTCCATAGCCTGTTTGCTGCCTGATGAGCAAGTGAGAACAGACTAGAAAGTATTAAGATGGCCTGCTTAGCTCTGCTCAAGAAATGAAGCCACTCAAAGAGACAGGAAGGAATTTCCCTCCCACCTCCCCAGGCTCTATCTCTTAAGTGCTGAAAGATCAAATTTCTGGAATCTACCTCCTCTGTCTCCTTGGACCAGCCCTTGATCAGCCTGAAGACCCAGGAGATGCCAGCCGCATGTTGTAGCTTGTCGGAGGGCTTAACTGGGCAGCCTGGATTCCAGACACTGCCCAGGCCAGCTCTGCGTGTGTTCAACTTCAGTGTAGTAACATCCCTTCACTCCCCTGTTCTTATTTCAACAATGGAAGGGCAGTCCCTTTGAAATCAGTGTCTGTTTTCCTGGGGCCATTTGGTGAACAGCTACAGGTGTGGCGTCACTGCCCTCCCTGGCTGGGTAGAGTTCCAACATGATCCAGAGGAGGGCAGAAGTGGCTTTGGGGCTACAGACCTGCAGTCATGTCCCCTTTGCCTGGGACATCCCATTCTGCACTTGGTTGTAAGCAATGTGTGGGTGGCGGTGGGGGGGGTCCCATGACAGGCCCACAAAGTTGTCCGGCTGATTCCACTGCTCAAGCATGGCTCTGTCTCTGACAAGTCATTTTCCCTCGATGGACCTCAGTTTCCTCAAACATTAACATGGACAAAGGTATCAGGCTTAGAAGACCTTAGACAGTGGTTCCAGACTTGAAGTTTAGGGCTTCATTTAGTTTCATTGCTGCTGGGGAATGTCTGAAGAATTTATACACTCTGTATGGGGAACCTGTCTTAATCTGGAGAACCTCGGCACCGAGATGACATTGACCCTCACAGCCGGTACAGAGAACAGATGACACGCGCGTGCTCTGCTGGTCAGGCAAGGGTCGCTTTGCATCCGGTACAGTACAGGCCATCAGTCGGTTGCTAGTCTCCATCTCGTGTTTTTGTCTGGTTGCTCTTTGAAGACCAAATCTCTCTTTATAGTATGATCGCCACTAAATTGGCATCCCCGAAAAACCAGCTTTTGTGAGTGCTTCAAGTGCGTGGGTGATGTCGTTCGCAGCTCCCCCCGTAAGCAAACCTTGGCTGTTGTTGAACAAATGGACAAATGCTTCTTCTGGGGTGGATTGGATCCTAGCTGAGCCCTCCTGCTCACTACAGCACCAGCCAGATTCTCTGCTTAGTTCTGGGAGGAAACTAAACTTGAGATTGACAGGTGGGCCCCTGGCCATTGTGGAAAGAAGCCTGAAGGTGAAGAGGGTATATGAGTCTCACAGTAACCTTTTGCAGAGGGGCAATAGCACAGCATGCCCTGCTTTGTGTCCAGGACACTTGCCTCTCACAGCTACTCTGGTCACAGGTTCGGGTAGGTTCAGGTGGCTTCAGGGCTTGTCAGCTCCCAACCAGAACTATATTTCCTATTGAGTGCTTATGATGTTGACATATCCTCTGAAGGTTCTTGTGCTCCTGGCTCAAGATATTTTGCTTTGGGAGATACACGGAAAACACAGAGGAGAAAGGCAGGGCCTCGCAGACTTGTCGGGGGAAACATGCTGCCCACATCAGGCTAAGATATGGCTGGATCATGCCCAGTTAACTCTGCCTATCTGAAGAGCAGGAACAACAAGCAAAGGGAGTGGGTCCAGGGAAGAGGATGAAGTGGAGACATTCTGCCTTGGGGAGGTTCTGCTGGGAAGCCCCCTGAGGCTGGCACACACAGCGGAACACATGCAAGGGATTTGTGCAGAGAGGAAGTGTGTCAGGAAGCCAGACCCCGTTCCGAGTCTCTTCCCATCCCTCCAGATCTGGAGGAATCCAGGGATTTGGAAGGAAAAGCAGTGATAAGATGAGCTCAAACCACTGGTGGGGTGAGTTAAACGTATGCAGTGACTACACAGATGACTTTGAGCTGGAGTCTTGTTTATGATTCATATGGAACTGAGATTGAACTGGATGCTTGCTACAGGTGGCACCTTACCTACAGAGGATGGCAGTGTGTAGTGCCAGCATCCTCAACACACAGAGCATACCAAGGACCTCATGCAGGCTGGGCACAATGCAATTCAGCAAGGAAAAGTCAGCAGGTCAGGGTCAGTGGTCTGCTTGGATGCTGGGTTGTCCCAGGGTTCCTGAGTGTCTTGGGGTGAGGATAACATTTCATAGGCATTTGGTTCTTCACCACACAGGTGGGCCTTCTCCAATCCATCAAGGGCCTGCATAGGTGAAAAAGACTCCTTAGAAAAAGAGTCAAGGATGCTTGCCTGATGACCTTTGAACTGCATTTTGGCTTTTTGTTGGCTCTGGAGCTGCCTGGAAGCCCAGACTGCTTGCGGCAGGGTGTCTAACTTGATCTGTCAGCTGAGGGTCTTAGGATTTGCCCAGCTCTTTCTGCTGTGAGCACTGGTGACCCACAGCTTCTGTTTTCACCTGGAGCCCTGACTGACACCATGGCATAGCCACAGAATCGAAGTTCCCATCCCTATCACCTCTAGTATCCATAAGCTGTTCCCTGTGGCTGGTACCCAAGTGCAGCTTGAACAGTGGAGGTTCTGGTGGGATCCAGCTCAGGCCTCTCTCAGGAGTTGGTCACTGGCCTATGCTGATGCTGAAGGGGTCCTTGGAGCTGGGGATAGATGGAAGCAGATGAGCTTCCTGGAGGGAGGAGTATTCTTTGTTTCAGGCCGAGAGGTTAAGAACATTTATTGCTCTTGTCGAGGACCAGGGGTTGTTCCCTAGCACCCACATGGTGACTCCCAATCACCCATGATCTAATGCCCTCTCTGGCCTCCATGAGCATTGCACACACAAGGTGTACATATAAAAATAAATAAGTCTTGCAAAGAAGAAGAACTTCTTGTTTCTTCTCAGGTGGAACAAGCGCTATTTTTAAAAACAAGGAATGTGTCATTGGTGAGGGAGGCAGGGAAGCCATCGGTAAGACTTCTGTGAACCCACTTTGCTTTGTTCTTGAATTCTCATAAGACTGTCTTTACAGACATCACTCCTCTCTTACCCACAGCGGGATGCACAGCCTGGAGGAGGAAGACGTATTTCAAGGTATTCCTCAGATGCCTAAAGCTAGTGAGAGTACCAGGCCTTGTGTAAACTGTGTTTTTCTTGTATGGGCATACTAATAACACTGTGTGCTTTATGTATCAGGCACAGTAAGAGATGAAGAGTAAATAATAAAATAGGATAGTTATAGTAATATGATACAATAAAAAACCAATTTGAGCCGGGCGGTGGTGGCGCACGCCTTTAATCCCAGCACTCAGGAGGCAGAGCCAGGTGGATCTCTGTGAGTTCGAGGCCAGCCTGGGCTACCAAGTGAGTTCCAGGAAAGGTGCAAAACTATACAGGGAAACCCTGTCTCGGAAAACCAAAAACCAACCAACCAAACAAACAAACTAAAAAACCCAATAGAAATTTATGAGTTAATTTGGGAATTTTCCAATTAATATTGTAAACCAGGATTAACCTTGTGTATACATTACTTTCTCATAGATGTGACAAAATATCCGAGTGTTTAGTTCAGCTTTAGAGACGTCAGGGTCCAGTGGTGGGGCAAAACTACATTTCCACTGCAAGAGTGCATGGGGGAAGAGCTCCTCCACTTCATAGTGGCCTGGGAGTAGAGAGACAGGAAGAGGCAGGGCCAAAGATGTGCCCTTCAAAGGCCTAACTTCCTTCAGCAACATCCTACCTTCCAAAGTTTCTACCACCTGCCAAAATAGCCTCACCAGGTGGAGACCTTCAATGAGCCTTCAATAAGAGCCCATGAGGCCATTTCATATTCTACCCGTGACGCCTTGGGGTACACCATAAAATATACAGTAACTCTTTGAAGCCCCACCTAACACCAGATCTAAGATGGTGATGACTTCCTTCTCCTGGGGCATCTGCTCTTCCTTACCCAGCTGGCCCCACCCCTAAATCTTTCATGTAAATAAAAAGAAAACCACCTCGAGTATCAGAAAAGGGTCCTTGTTTCTTGGAGTGCCTTGTCACTTTCCTGGGAACCAAATAGGATCAGTCTTTGCCTGTCTGTCTGCAGAGGGAAGTGCAGAGGCCAGGGCAGACAACAGGTGATTTGAGCTGTGAGGCCCCATGTGCGCCGTTCTGAGCTTTATTCTATGAGTTTCTGGGCAGCAGTATGGGCCAGCTGCAATGGTACAAGGTGTGACCACCATTCAAGAAGAAAACACCCAAGGTAAAGATGTACTGAGGGAATTATACCACATTTATGTGCATATCTGTGTACACAAATATGTGTGTGTGTGCATGTGTGCATATGTATGTATGCCAGGTTCTACCCCATAAACATATATAATTTTTACTTGTCAGTTAAAAATAACCTTTTTTAAAATACTAGATCTCACCCCATAGCTGGTCTGGAACTCATTGTATAACTCAGACTGGTCTCAAACTGCTGATATTCCCCTGCCCCAGTCTCCTGAATGCTGGGAATAAAGGCATGAACCACCAGGCCTGGCTTAAAATGAGATATTTATCAATACTTGTTGATGGGACAAACATCCTTCCCCGCAAGTCTACACTGAAGAAGAGGGCACAGTGGTGTCCTTTGGAAGGCAGATGCGATAAGGAGGCTGGAAAAAGAAATTTCTTTCCCATTCCAGAAAATGAAGGACCTCCACAGGGTCCTTTTCTGGCTTAGGGCAATATGGCATCTGTTCCTGCTGCCAAGAGGATCCTGCAGGATTCCTAGAACTGCCCCTCCCTGGCCCTGGCCACCCTGCCTTCCACAGCTGCTGGAGCCTGGGCCTCATATGCCGTTGGGCCCCAGAATGGTTGCTGCTCTATCCCCTGCTCCCAGTATTGGGGAGGGCTTGCTGGGTCCTGCTCTGTCTACCTTACTAGGAGTAAGAGTTAGGGGACCTACCATCCTCCTGTGTCAGCCTCGCTTCACAGCATCTACTGTCCTGTGTCCCATGAGTGAATCACCCTTTCCCGAGGGTCCAGGAGGCATTGCTGTTCCTCAGACAAATAAGACCCCAGCCCTGCCACTTCCAGGTAGACATGAACAGCAATAGCAGCTAAGATCATTTCTGATAGTCACTCTGTGGGTTTTATTTTCTCTAATCCAGAGAGGTAGCTCAGTGTGCAGAGGGCTTCCTGAGCACACGTGGAGTCCTTGGGTTTGAATCCCAGCACTTTGTAAAACTGGTTATAGTGGCTTACACTTGTAGTGCCAGAGCCCGGGGCGGGGGTGGGGTGGGGTGTCGTGGAGGCAAGAGAATCAGAAAACCATGATCATCCTCAGCTGCGTAGGAAGTTCAAGGCCAGCCTGGACTGCACAGGCTCATGCCTCCAAAACAAAAACAAACAAACAAAAAAACCAGGCTGGCTAGATTGCTCAGTGGATAAAGGTGTCTGCTGCCAAGCCTGATGACCCAGTCCTTGGACCTGCATGATGGCAGGAGAGAACTGACTCCCGAAAAAACAAACAAGCGAGGAAACAAACGTCTTGACTGTTTCCCCCCATTTCCCAGGTGTTGGAGTTGAGACTTGGGAGTAAAATCGCTTGTCATAGACAGTATGAGGGGAGCTTGGACTCAAATTAAGGTCTGGTCAAGCCTGGGTTCTTAAACATGAGCCCTGGAAATGTGTTAGTTTGGAGACAGGGCTGAATGTAGTAGAGGCGGATGCACTGGGACCTCCCCCGCCCACACTGTAGATAGCCTCTTCCTCCCCAGCTCAGGCTGGGCCACTAGAGTGATGGGAAACAGGTGTGTGGCCTCCGAGTTAATGCAGACCTTGCTGGGTGAAGGCTGCCAATCCGTTCTGCCAATAAGACACTGAGCCCTAGTTGTGACCTCCATGTCCTCATGTGGTCCAAGAGAGTTGGAGATTAGCCTTGGTTTAGATGGTTTTACAGATGACCTGTCAGCTTTGGTGGACAGGAATGTGTCCAGTTTGGCAGAAGCACCAGGTATGCTGAATCTGGACCAGAGTGAAGCCAGCCCACCCATGTGGATTCCTGTAATGTCCACGGGCACATGGGAGGGATCAGAGCCTCTGCAGGTGGAAGCTTGAAGGGTTACAGGTACTATTGGAGCCAAAGGAGAGGTCAGGAGTGCAGGGTGAGGACAGGAAGTGGACTGGGTACACCAGACATCCTGATGAAGCTGGGAGAGCTGTACCACTTAATGAGCTAGCTCACTGGGTGAGGATGGGGTAGCAGGCCCTTGGCTCAGGGTGGTTGGTCCCTCACAGACTTGCTTTCACATGCTGTCTTCTCCCCCTGACCCCCCAGGGGACTGGAGTCAGGGAAAGGTGTGTCTGGAAGGAGAGGAGACTGTCCCTTCACAAGAGTCCCCAAGCCTCCCCCCACCCCGCGCCAGCTCCCCAATCAGGTTGCAAACTCCCCCAAGAAAGAAGATGCCGCCTGGTGCCTTGGAAGGATCACAGAAGCACGGAGTCCTGGGGTTGCTGCCAAACCCCAAGTTTGCTCCTTAGGCTAAGGCTGGGGAGAAGAGGAGAACGGTAAACATATGGGGAAGTCAGCATCCGTCTCCCGTTGCCGGGAGATGCAGCTCTTGTTGCGGAAGCTTGGAGGCAGTTTGCCTTTCCTGCAGCCTTCCCCTTCCATCCATGCCTGCCTGTCTCTAGGATGTAGCTCTGGGTAGGCTTCAATGATGGATAGCCAGTCCACACCAGCCCCTGCCCTCAGGGAGGCATGGGGATGAAGTGTAGATGGATGGGAGGGTGGACAGGGGGACGTGGGCACTGGCTTCCTGGAATGATCAAGGAGGGCTTCTAGGAGGCAGTGGCAGATTGGTGGGTTGACAGAGGTGGATTTCCACTCATGTGTGCATCTAAGATGTACACACAGAAGAACTTGGAGCTCAGAAGCACAAGGTGTGTTTTGTTCAGATTTCTCAGGGTCAACAGGTGAGGTAAGACATTGGATCCAGGTCCGTGGCTCATAAAGCTACTTTGATTCCTGAAGGGGCTTCCTTGGTCACCAGTGCAGGCTGACAAAAGGAAGATGCTTGGGAAATGTGTGGTTGACTCACCCTGGGTTTCGACTTGAGGAGGAGGTCCTGGACTGAGGAGGAAGACAGTGACCGCTGTGGCCAGGGTCTGGCTAGACAGAGACAGAAGCATGCTCCAGACATCACCACAGCATCATCACAGACCATCTTCCTTGGCTTCTCGGCATGCTTGTATGTGTAAGCGCATGTGCAAAGGTGTGTGCGTGCTTGTGCATGTGTCCACATACAGACTGCTGATAGGCAAATACAGTCTGTCCTAGAGACCTAAACTTCGTTCGGCATCAAATCAGCAGGTTCTATTCTGCTTCCAGCCCTGTTCCCAGGGCTTGGTGGTGGGCTTGAGCCTGGTAACCCACTAAACACCCAGAGGCAGGCAAGATTGGCAGGAGGCCATCAAAGCCACACTGACTGGGCAGGTCAGGTGTCCTTGATCTGCTGACAACAGTGTCCACTGGCTCTTTTCTCTGTAGACCAGGCTGGCCTTGAGCTTACAGAAATCTTGCTGCCTCTGTCTCCCAAATGCTGGTATTAGAGGTATATTCACCACTATGCCTGGCTTGGCTCTTTTCTCTAGAAGAGGAGGTCAGGCCAGTGTACCTCTTGAGCAAGCGCCCTGGATTCTGGCATCTGGCAGGGAAGGGTCCTAGGGAGTTCAAGGACCTTCACCGAGGGCTGGCTAGAGGTTTGCATTACTGTATTTTGACTTATGGATGAACCCTGGCAGGGTGGAACCCTTGCAAAGCCACCAGGAAGTCTCTGGAAGGGATCGCCTACCAGCTATCTGGTTGACAGAGGCCAAGGCTGTCTGTCCTCCTTTGGACACTGACATGACAGGTCAGGGTTTGGAGGACTTAGGACAGAACAGGTCCGGAAACAGAGCCTCATAGGTGGGAGGAGGTGAGAACCCAGCTGTGCTTAGCTCAGGGGTGTTTTCTCACTTCTACAAAAGCCTGTCCCTGACCATGGCCTGTGTGGTCAGCTAGCTGGCCCAGGCTCTGACCTCTCTGCAGCCTCTAGGCCCCCCCGGGGGGAGGGGTGTTTCTCTGTGCACAGCTCTGCAGGCAATACTTCAGCTGTCCTGAGGTCTCACCATTGGGCCCCCCTGTGTCCCTAAAAAGCCACAGAAAACCCTGAGATAACTGATTGCCATCTTAGCCCTTTCTGTTCAGCTGATCGGGTGAGCCCTCTGAAGTCCTTCTCAAGGCCTACATGATCACCCCAGTCCTCTTGTGACAACCACCAGCTCTCCTCACCATTGCTCTGGGCCCAGGGACACCAGAGGCTGCTATGCCATCAAAGCCCAGGACCAGAGTTTATAAGCTTCAGTGGCGCCCCCTTGTGGCAAGAACTCACTTGCAAGTGATGGGCTCTGCTCCACACACACAGGGATAAAGGAAGGCCTTCATGAATTTTGCAATGGGGTCCTGGAGGGTAACTTGCCTTATCTGATTTCAGACTTCAGGGGTTCACCCCTGGCTTTACTTCCACTGTCGTGTGGTGCCACAAAAATCTCCATCGACTGGCTTTCCACAAAATGAGACTTACTAACATGCTGTCTAGACCTTTTGCTAAAAAAAGAAAAAGAAAGAAAGAAAGAAAGAAAGAAAGAAAGAAAGAAAGAAAGAAAGAAAGAAAGAAAGAAAGAAAGAAAGAAGCAAGGAAGGAAGGAAGGAAGGGAGGGAGGAAGGAAGGAAGGAAGCCTCCCCCACTATAAAACCAGATCCAAACAACTTTATTACCAAGGAAATGTGTTTTTTTTTTTTCCCCCAGGGGTTCCTCTTAATCCAGACTTGGTCTGTGAAGCCTGGAGAGGACTCAGGCCCACAGCTTGTGGGTGTGACACATAGCCAGACACTTTGTTGTTGTTGCTGTTGTTTGTTTTCCGAGACAGGGTCTCTCTGTGTAGCTCTGGCTGTCCTGGATGTCTCTTTGTAGACCAGGCTGGCCTGGAACTCAGAAATCTGCCTGCCTCTGCCTCCAAAGTGCTGGGATTAAAGGTGTGTGCTTCTACACTCAGCTTCCAGATACAAATTTTATGACACATTCTGTCCCGAATACTGATGCTCTCTGTCCTCAGTCTGGAGATTTTAGAAGAAACCCAGGATTCAGAGAGACGCAGAATAACATTGTGGGAGGTGAGTTCAAGATGAGGATAAGAAGAGACAGTGTCTGTGAGTTGCTGTGAGGACTTGGCACACAGTAGGTGCACACTGAATGTTTAAATGGGAGTTGGGGCTGTAGAATAGAGTCACCCATTCCCCATGTTTAGCCTTCCAAGGCACCTCTGCCTGGCATCCTCTTCACTTAGTCTTGGTGGCTCTTTTCTGCTCCTGTTCTGGTTGTCCTGGTAATAACTGTCGTTCTCTAGAATCTGCATATTAATTAATTAGCACAGGACAATGGATGCAAATGTGTCTCCAAAGAGGGCACAGAAGGAGGCGGCGTGGGTCACTGCAGCATGTCTAGGTCGCTTGTTGTTCGGGAGCCCTCCGTTTTTCAAACCTTGCTCTAGATAGTTGGACCTGGGCTTTCTGGGCTGTGATAGGTTCACTGACCCTTCGTGTCTGGGCTGGGCTCAAACCCAAATGACTTTGACTCTACCTTCGCTGGGTCACATCTCTCCTCTCCTCTGAGTCATAAAACCCTTTCAATCCCTTGGGCAAAATCCAGGGCAGCTAACCACCTGCCCTCATATCCAGATCTCCATCTCACCAAGGACTCCATGTGTTTCTGAGCGGCAGGCATCCTCCACAGCACGCACGGGGAGGGGTGTGAGCCCAGGAGCCAGTCCCTGCAGAGCTTCCTGACTGGGACAGAGGGCTCCTGTCCACCTCCCCTCCTCTCCCAGGCAGTGGCATAGTAAGGATGCTCAGGTCCCAGAGCCTAACACCATAGCTCCGTGGCCATTGTCTGCACCCTCTCTCACTCTCCTGCCTCTCTCTGGAGAGACCCAACTGGGGAAGATCTGAAAACCCATAGAAATGACTCGCCAGAGAGGGACAGCTCAGCCTTTGTGAGCTGGCTTGGGACAGGATGGGGGGGGGGGACACTGCCTCTTACTGCAGCTACACTGGTCTTGTTGTTGCTGGCAGAGAGGGTGGGGCTGGGGTGCTGGGCTCTCAGCTGTCCACCTCCCTGAGGGAGTTCTAGCAGTCAGGGCTACCCAGTAAAGCAATATTCCAAGCAAGCATGGAGTGCAGTAACTTAACTTAAAAATACACTGATTAAGAGCCGGGCGGTGGTGGCGCACGCCTTTAATCCCAGCACACGGGAGGCAGAGCCAGGTGGATCTCTGTGAGTTCCAGGCCAGCCTGGTCTACAGAGTGAGTTGCAGGACATACAGAACTATACAGAGAATACTGTCTCAAAAACCCAAAAATAAAAATAAAAAATTACACTGATTAAAAAAAAGAGAGAGCAAGGTGGTGGTGGTGCACACCTTTAATCTCAGCACTTGGGAGGTAGAGGTAGGTGGATCTCTGTGAGTTCGAGGCCAGCTGGTCTACACAGAGTGAGTTCCAGGACAGCCAGGGCTACATAGAGAAACCCTGTGTTGAAAAACAGAGAGAGAGAGAGAGAGAGAGAGAGAGAGAGAGAGAGAGAGAGGCGTGGGGGGATTAATTGCACTATTGCATCTTTTTCTTAAGTTTTATTTTTTTCTTTTAAATTATGGGTCTGTGTGCATGTCTCTGTGAGTGTGTATGTGCACATGAGTGCAGGTGCTCCCAGAGGCCAAAAGAAGGCCTCAGATCCCGGAGAGCTGAAGTTAAATTACAGGCAGTTACAAGCCATCCAATGTTAGGAGCAGAACTCAGGTCCTCTGCAAAAGCAGTATGAATTGCTGAGCCACCTTCCAGCCCTGCAGGGTGGCATTTCAATCATGCATGCATCACCCAAAGATGAGATATGGGTCAACTTTTCATTCATCACCTCAACCACTTATTATTTATTTGTGTTGGGAATATGTTTTAAAATCTCTGCGGTAGCTAATTAGAAACAAACAACTAATTGTCAGACAGAGTTGCCCTACTGTGCTGCAGATGCAAAGAAGTTCTGCACCCTTTAACATCTCCCTCTTTCTCCTCCCTGCTCCTCCTGGCCTCTCTCTCGTAATCACCATATGGTTCTCTGCTTCTATGGGTCAATTTTCCCTCCCACTTATAGGTGAGAGCACGAAATGCCTGCATTTCTCTATCTGGCTTATTTCTCTTAACATAGTATTCTCCAGTTTCATGCACGTAACTGCAAGACAGGCTTCCATTCTTTTTTTTCTGGTTGAGTAATATTCCATTGCGCACACACTTTTTTTTTTTTTTTTTTTTTTTTTCTGCGTTGCATCTATCAATGGTTACCTGGGTTGCTTCTCTATTAGGGACGCCAAATAATGTGTTGCGTTTGAATGCAGATGTCTTCCCCCGCTTTGATTTCATTTCCTTTGAATGTAACCCTAGGAGTGGGATCGCTAGATCATACGGCAGTGAGAACCTATCACACTATTTTCCATAATAGCTATGCTAATTTATTTCCACCAAAAATGTGTGGGCATTCCCTTGGAGCATTCTTACAGAGGTGTGAGTGGGGTTGAAGGAGCCACTAAGAATACTTCTGTAGTCAGGAGCCATGGGTACCAAGTGGCTGGAGCTATGAGCCTTTCCTCAGTGGAGGGGCATGAGGTGGGGTCAAGGAGGAAGTCTCCTGTTGAAGCTGTTGTTACAGGAGGGTGTGGCTGTAGCCAGCACCTTGGTGGTCACTTGAGAGCACAGAGAGGAAATGCTAGATGCTTCTCCTGTCCCCATCTGCAGGGACCTGCCAGTGGCTCAGTGGTAAGACCAAGCTGCTAAGTCAGTATAGCCCTGGCTGGGTTCTGGACCCCCAGAGTCATGTAGAGGAGAGAGGACTAGAAGGCAGAAAGGGCTGTGGAAGCTGCCCCAGGAAGGGAGCTCTGGCCCAGGCTACTGATTCTAGGGTGTCAAGAGGCTGGAGGGATGGCTCAGCATGAGGACCTTCAGAATCCATTTGAAAGCCAGGTGCAGTGGTATATGCTTGGAATGCTAACACTAGGGAGACAGAGACCAGAGGGTGCTGGGGTATGGAGGAGGAAGTTTGCTGGCCAGCCAGTCCAGCCTAATGAGTAAGAGACCCTGCCTCAGAAACTAAGATGGAGAGGGATTGAGGAAGAAATTGGATGTGATCTCTGGAGTTCACATACGTACATGTGCATGTGCACATGTAGCCCCCTCCCCCCCCATGCAAACACACAAGAACACATGCATACAGAAAAGACTCTGGAGAAGGGCTCAAGGTGGCAACAAGGTCCCTGTCCTGCTGAGCTTTTGACTGTCAAGAACTCTGGGTAGATTTCAGAGCACACCAGGGGGTCCACTTTCGGAATTGGAGGTGCATTCCCACAGTGCCCAGACATGAAGCATACCTCATAAGCCTGTTGCTGGGATCACTATGGCTCATTCCTCATCATTCTACCCCTTCTTCATGCTTTGTGCTGTATGGATGCTGCCAAGACCATACAGACGCCCAGAGCCTGGTCCACCTGTGGTTAACCCTATAAAGAACAACTATAAAGAATAACAGTGTGATATTCCTGGATCCCCGTCTGGAGTGAGCCATGGCTTCTCTCAGCTCCTGGTCAGGGGCAGCTGGCTTTCCAAAGACTCTTCAGGGTCCTGCTACCAAGCAGCTGCTGTGAGCAGAGCCCGGGGCAGTTGGCAGGAAAGCCAGGCTCACTGCGTCTCTGACCCAGGAGTCCTAGTGCCCTATGGATCCGTTCCATTGTGTGGCCAGTACAGCTGTCGCTCTGGAGGCCAGTGGTGGGCTCTGGGTGATCATTTACAGATCAGGATGGGAAGATAAGGCTTGTGTGGCTGGCTGTTAGCGTGTCCCTTATGGTCATAAAGCGATGGCACCGCGTGGCCACACTCTCTGCCTGCCCCCCCTTCTGTCTTTTATTGTCCACTCTTATCTCTCCCTCCCCAGGCCTCACCCTTTGCAGATCCCCAGGACCATAAGCCTTCTTCAACTGCTGCTGGATTTTTTTTTTTTTTTTTTTTTCTGTGACCTTCTGCCCCAGGTGTGGAAGGAGACCTTATCAGCAAGGGTGGGAAGGCTTGGCAGGCCCAGCCCTGGGTGGTCAGAGAGGGGACATTGTGTTAGCAAGACTGAGACATGAGAAACCCAGCACAACAAGGGGTTATAAGGACTCCTATTCTAGGCTGAAAATGTCCCTGTCAACCTCTGGTGCTCCTCACCCCTCTCAACAAGCTCTTGCTCCTTGGGGAGCGGGATGGGATTGGATTACTTCTTCATCTCTTTCTTGTGCACAGTGCCTACATATTGTTAGGAAAAGAGATGAGAATGTGAGCTTCTGCCTGACTAGGGACTCGGAGAGACTCTTGAATTTCGGTCTCTGTCTTAAAACGGATTCAGATCCTGGTGCTGTGTTTAAACCTTCTTATGATGGGGAGATTGCAGGCTGGAGAGGTGGCTCAGTGGGCGCAGTGCTTGCTTTGAAAGCATGGGGACCTAAGTGAGGATCCTTAGCATTCATGGAAAAGTGGCATGCACCTGTAATCTCAGAGCTGGGGCAGCAGGGACAGGAGGGTCTCTGGGGCTTGATGGACAGCCACTCTAGCTGAATCAGTGATCTCCAGGTTCAGTGAGAGATCCTGTTTAAACAAACAAACAAACAAACAAACAAACATATGAAAGAGAGTGACTGAAGATTGAGAAAATACATGATGCTGACCTTTCCCCCCCCACCCCCATAAATAATCACCCATGGATGGATGACAATCTCCCTCAGTGTCAGAGGATATGAACTCACATCTACCAAGAATGGGGTTTGAGTCATCATGGCTGTGCTTTGTACTTACATGTGTAATGGAGGGGAAAGAATGCAGTTTGGGCTTCATGGAGACATGGCTGCAGAACTTGGTATCGCCATCGGGCAAACCCATCTCTCTGTGTCTCAGTTTCTTGTTTGCGAAATGGGGCCTGTGAAGAACCCCTAGCCAGATATGAAGAGAACTGAAGCAAGGGGTGTCCTTGCTAATAACAAGTGCTCCCCAGCGGCAGTAGCTGGCCCTGATGCTGAGAGCAATCACCGGTGTACCCATTGGCCCAGGCAAGGAAACTGAGGCTCTAAGAGGGCAGTTGATGCATGGTGGGCTAGGGCAGCCTTAGCCTGGGGCATATCTGATGCCTCATTCATCCGTTTTCTCTCCTTGATGGACTGCTCCCATAGTGGGCCCAGTCTCAACTCCAGACCAAGCCTGGATATGGCCAGTGTGGCATCAGCTCTCTCATTTTAAACCTGCAGCATAAAGCTAGTAGCCATGACCCAGGAGTTCTGCACCTCACTACTCCCAATAGAGAGATGCTGATGGCATCTGGACAGTGGGTTTTTGGTCCTTGCCCCAAGTGTTCAGACCCCCTTTATGGGCTTTGGAGCATCAATAGGGCTTGGGGAAAATGGGGTGCCTACTGGCTCCTCCAGCTCTGCTTTCTTGAGTCACCCTCCTCTGGGCCCAACCCATGTTTGTTTAGTCTTTCTGGGTTTCAGCCCTTTGGCCACTGAAGGTTAAAGATTATTGAAGCAGCTGCCAATAAAGTACCCAGCATGCTGGCCTTTGCACCCCCATTAGCAGCCGCAGGATCGCCTTCTACACAGCGGCCAGAAAGGCGAAAGTGCCAGGGTGTGGGCAGACACACCTCGGGCATTAATATCGAAGGACAGTCGCTTTTTTTTTCTTGGCAGTTGGGCCAAGTTTCTCTTTTATCTGTAGCAGGGCCACAATGTGTCATTGTTCTTAGTCTCAAAGGCCACCGTGCAGCCCCAGAGTGGACCTGGTGTGGACTCCACCTGGCAGAATAAACATGCACTTGAGGTGGCCGTGGGCCAGGGGGACATGAGAATTTCCTTCTCCTGAAAAGAGCTACCTTCTTTCCAAGTGGGCTGGGAATCAGAGGCCTCATGGTCTCACCCCCCCCCCCCCCAACCCCTGTCTGGACCTCAGCTCCTCACCCAAGCAGGTGCCTTGCGGAATGTCTGGGCCCCAGGGCAGTGTCGAAGGCTTTGTGCCCTGGACCTGGGGCAGCTGGGGGCCCTCTTCTCAGAATAATGCTTTCTTGGGGCCCTGAGACAAAGCTCAAAGATTGAAAGGAAGCTAATGATACTGAAATATAGTTATCAACATATTTCAAAACAAATTTGAGTTAATCCAGGTGGGTCTTTATGGACCCAATAAACAATCTGGCCACAGGTCTGTTGGCAAGCACAGTCTTTCAAGAGTGAATAGTGGAAGCCATTTTACAAAGTATCTGCCCCAGCCACAGGGACCACTGGATTTCTGAAGGATTTTTGTGTCTGTGTGCTCACGTTTAAAAAAGTTTTTTTTGAAACAACTATTGATGCACAAGTTTCGAAAGCAGCAGGAGAGTCCCCTTCCCCTTTTCCATCTTTTCCCGCAGCCAAATAAATTGTCAAAAGCAAGCCTCCCACTGACATATCCCTTGCTTCAGTTCTCAGAGTACCTGGGTACGGGGCTTCACAGCTCCCATTTTACAAACAGGAAACAGGAACACAAAGAGACCAACTTGCTCAATATATTTTTTTTCTGCTAGTGATCCTTTTCATGCAAGAAATTAAAAAATACATTTATTTATTTTATTTAGGCGGGACACACATGTTACAGTGAATGTGTGGAGGTCAGAGAATGACTTGCAGGAGTCAATTCTCGATTTCCATCGTGTAGGTTCCTGGGATTGAACTCAGGTCATCAGGCTTGGTGGCAAGCACCTTTACCCCTGAGCTGTTACACTGGCCCTCACCCAAGAAATTTTTAAAAATGTGAATCCCTATGTGTAGGTGTTTGAAATAGGTCTGCCAGTCAAACATTTATCAGTAATAAACCACAAAGAAATTTAATTTAAAACAGTTATATAGTACACATCTTGTATTACTATTTGTTAAAAATCAAGACAAATTTGTGTATTAATTAGATGGGTGTGCTTGTTCATTGTTTTTTACATGGAGAACTAAATCTTGAATGAATATTTGACACTTGTAGGATGCAGAGAATCTCCAGTATCTTCATAGTTGATTGATAGTTTGATTTCATAATTGTTAACGCTGAAAATGGTGCCTCGGATAAATACATAGCATATATGGTAGTGTGATTGAGAAATGCTCCCCATAGTCTTGGGCACTTGAACACTCAGGCCCCAGTAGGTGGGACTGTTTGCTGGAGGAAGTACATCACTGGGGGCGGGCTTTGAGAGTAAAACATCTTGCCTATTTCCGGTTGCTGTCTGCCCCTGTTCCTGCCCCGTGCCTTCTGCTTGCGGTTATACTTCCCTGCTTGATGGATTCTTATCTTCCTGAAACCATAGCCCAAACAGACGTTCTTACATAAATTACGTTGGTCATGGCTTTATCACAGCAACAGAACAGAACAGGAACTAATACAACAGTCTACCACAGGAGAAGCATGTTTAGGACCATTTTAGAAGTTGTCGGGAATTCTGTTCAAATCCTAAGCCAAAGTTCATTTAATGACCTATTTTTGAATGAAACTCAAGTCAGCAACTCACACAGTAATGTTTGGTTTTTGGTTTTTGGTTTTTGAGACAAGGTCTCTCGACACAGCTCTGGCTGCCCTGGAACTCTCTGGCTGGCTTCGAACTCACAGAGACCTGCCCGCCTGCCTCTGCCTCCCAAGTACTAGGATCAAAGGTGTGAACCATCATTCCTGGCCTCAAATGGTAATTTTTAAAACCAAACATTATAACATAGCCCAGTCCAAAGAGGAAAACATTGGATACCTACGCGTGGAGGAGCACTGTTTCTGTAATTAGGTGTGATGTTATGTATAAGCAGCAAAAACACTGCAGTTTGTCAAACGCAACAGGGCCACCGCTGTGGCTCAGTGGGGGAATGCTTGCTTCCTATGCACGAGGTCCTATGTTCAAGCCCCAGTCCTGCAAGAAAAACACAAACAGGAAACTAACGTACAACAGTCTTTGGTCTGATCTAAGTTGTCTTCAGCAGGGCTCATTGGTGCTGTGTGGCGTGACAGCATGTGAAGCGTCATGAGAGAGAGCTCACTGCGTGTTCAGAACAAGGCTGTGGTGAGGCTGTGGGGTACCACACGGGCAAGCATGGCCAGTAACTCCTTGGATTCCTTCTGCATTGGATTTTGAATTAATTTTCACTTGTTGGCACATTTAGAAACCTTTTATTGTTGCCAGTTTGGTGTGTGTGTGTGTGTGTGTGTGTGTGTGTGTGTGTGTGTGTGTGTGTGACCTCTGCATACCCACTGTGGTGGTTTGAATAAGAATGGTCCCCCACGGGCTCATATATTGGAATTCTTAGTCAACAGGGAGTGGCACTATTTAAAAGGATTAGGAGGTGTGGCCTTGTTGGAGGAAGTGTGTCACTGGGGGTGGGCTTTGAGGACTTAGAAACCCAAGCCAGGCCCAGTGACTCTCTCTCTTTCTGTCGCCTGCAGGGCTGGATGTAGAACTCTCAGCTACCTCTTCAGCACCATGTCTGCTCTCATGCTGCCCCACCACCATAAGAATGGTCTAAATCTCTGAAACTGTAAACAATCAAATGCCTTTCTTTGTAAGAGTTGCTGTGATCATGGTGTCTCCTCACAGCGACAGAAGAGTGACTAAGACACCCATTCTCAGTAATGAGACCCCAGATGGGGTCATGACCTACAGTTTAAGAAGCTAGGAAGAAGACAGAAGGTTCTGCTGTTTGCCTCTGCTCTGTTTTCTCATGTCTCTGTGGATAATTCCAAGCCAGTGTGGCACTTTCACAGATTCACAGACCCCTTATGTTCCTAAAGAGCAAGTCTTCTCCCTCAGCCCCAGGCCCTTGCTGATTGCTTCGGGGCTCCCTCCAGTATACTGTGCCTTCTTGCCTCAGCCTCCTCAGACCACTGATCTGTTTTCCACCCTGTATGAGTACTAAATTAATACATACCACATGCACTGACCAAGGACATTCTCAGTTCTCATGTTCACAGAGGTTGGGTAATGCCCCCCAGTGACCCATCAGTCAATGGCAGAGACATGCCACTCACATGTAAACCTTCTGCTTAGCCTCACCTGGGAACAGTAACCTTGGGTTCAATGGGAGACTTCACTGTTTTCTGCACTGTTACTGGCCCTGTGATTTGGGGTATGCCTGAACCTGAGTTTGGATGTCATTTCCTGAGGGGAAGGATCGATGATCTACCCTGCAAACTTAGAGATGGTGGCTACAATGAGGCAGGCTGGGGCAACCCTCAGAAAGCCCAGTGCACCTTGTCCATACTCAGATGACACATGACTGTGAGGCAATCTTCATCTTTTTTTTTTTTTTTTCCATGTTGCTTGGGAGTCAGAACATCTGGCCAGAAGTCATGGGCATGACCAACTAAGAGAAAGGTGGGTGGAGATGAGGTCTGGGGACATCCTGTACTGCCAGGTGCCTGGAGAGAGGGAAGGTAGGAGAGGTCACTGCTTAGTCTATAGAGTAAATGGTAGAATGAGTACATGTCTGCAGTGCCACTATGCAGAGTGTCCTGGGTGAGCTACGGTCTGTCTGATTTCAAATAACGTACCCTAGGGTAAGGTCCAGGGAGCATGTCAGTGTGTACCTGGCAACTTGAATGACATAGCATCCTTTCTCTCTCTCTTTCAGTCCATTGTTGGTTTTGTTTTGAGGCAGGGTCTAGGATGACCTAGAATTTGTTACATGCCCACACTGGCTTCAAATTCCGAGTCTTCCTGCTACAGTCTGCAGAGGTCTGGGATTAGGGGTATGCACCACCAGTCTTCCTGCTACAGTCTGCAGAGGTCTGGGATTAGGGGTATGCACCACCATGTCTGATTTCTCGCCATCTTTTTGTCTCTGACCATCTCTTTACTTGTCGTCTTCATTTCTAGGGGCTGCAGAGGAACATGTATCCAGAAGCAGCTAAAGAATCAGAAGCTTAGGTTGGGCTTGGTAGTACATTCCTTTAATCCCAGCACTTGGGAGGCAGAGGCAGTTGGACCTCTGAGTTCAAGGCCAGCCTGGTCTACAGAGTGAGTTCCAGGACAGCCAGGGCCACACAGAGAAACCCTGTCTCAAAAGACAAAACAATACACTAAGATACTTCCAACCCCATGACTAAGAGCACTGATAACTTCCACACAGTGAGGGCCAGGAGTGGCAGGCAGCGGGCCCCCTTCAGTCATCAGTTACATTGGGGAAGCTGTGTTTGGATTTTCAGGCGGTGAAGTGGGGTTTGTTAGGACAGTGGCTGGGCGCTCAAAGAATATCTCAGGAAGGCCCAAGATCTGTAAGTTAGGGAGTAGCCAACAGCGACCTGGGGACTTAGTCACCAGGTACATACTTTGAAGCATTTATTTTAGTTACTTAATGTCCTCTCTCAATATGTAGTTCCTATCCAGATTGAGATTAAAAAAAAAGTTATATTATTTGGATTCCTCAGTTTAAAGTGATTGGAACAATAGGCTTCATCCATCCATCCATCTATCCATCCATCCATCCATCCATCTATCCATCGAATGTTTGTCAAGTGCCTGAAGTGTGCTAGGAATTAGACATGCATTGATGAGTACAGTTAACATAGTCTCTGACTCATTGATGAGTACAGTTAACATAGTCTCTGACTCTGGCTTCTAGCTGTGTCACCAATGCCTGATGAGAATGCAGAACACCCTAGCTGGGCATTCCAAAATCCTCCTTCCCTGCCCACCTCCTTTCCTTTCAGCCTCACCTATTGCTTCCCCACCACCCATGGCAACCCACAGTCCTCAAGCTCATCTGGTTTTTGCAAGCCTCTGTGCTTGGGTCATGCCGTCCCTTCTGCTTACAATACTCTTCCGACTGCAGTCTCTCACCAGCCCAGCTGGATTCTCCTTCAAGGACAGGCTCGTTTCTACCTCCCTCTGGAACCTCTACTCTTCAGCCCATTGCTTGCTGGGATGGAGTGTCTGTCATGTCTGTGCGATTTACGCCGCTGTTTCAGAGGCCTGGAGGGGTGGCTGTCTTTCTTTGAGCCTGCACTGTGTACTTTTGAGCCTACCCCTTAAAGAGTCTATCACTCACGACAGAAACACTGTTTATAGCTTGCTTGAGATTCCATTCACTTGTTTTTCTCTCCTCAGTGATCCTTGGAGTCAGCTGGAAGTTCGTTTTGAAGACAAAAGAACTGCTCCGGGCAACACTGTGGACCAAACACACAAGCAATGGAGACAGTAAGACCACTCAGGCCAGGAAGTGAGAATTGATTCTAGCTGTCCAGGGGGTGGGGAGGGAGGATGTGGAGCTGGGAGCACAAAGCCCTGTAAGGTGTAAGGGTGAACCAGAAGGCCAGGTCCCTTTTGCTGGGCCAGCAAGGAAACCTAACTGTCCTGACACCTGGTGCAGCTTGAAAGGCACAGTGAAAACACTTTGGAGAATTGGCAGCTGAGGCTGAAGAGCCTTGCTTACGGGATTCAAATAAATATATTTCAAGCAGGTGGAAATGATCCCAGACGCAAGATCTGAGGTTAGAGAGGAACAAGAAAGGGTTCTTCTAAGTCATTTTGTGTAGCCCATAGAAAAGCCAGGGTGGAAGTCCCTAGTGCGTGCATGTTCAGCAGGTACCTGCCAGCAATAGTGCTGAGATGATGGTGACATTGATAATGGCAGACACAGGGGCTTGCAGGATGGCTCTGTGGACAAGCATAATATCAGCGAAATCAGGTTTGATCACAAGACCTCTGTTTATCAGCGGAGGGAGTCTGAGGCAACAGGGGTGAAGACAACGTTTGCAGAGTGTTTGTGAATTGAATTAGATAATGCATATTAAACACCAAGGGGTGCGGAGCTGGGTGCACTCTTGGGACTTTGAATCTCCATGTTAAGTTCAATTCATCAGATAAAGTCTGGAGCCAGAGGGACAAATGCTGAGGACGATGGGTATGGACGCCAGTAGCAAAACTAACTGTCTTGAACACTGGCTGAATCCTGAGCACTGAGCTGTGGAGTTCGTATATGTTTCTTTATTTAACTGGCACAGCAGCTTTGTGAATTAGATAGTGGCACGTCTCCTGTTTGAGTTTCTTTTCCTGTTGTGGTGATAAAATACTCTGACAAAAGGGGAGAAATGATTCATTACAGTTCACAGCTCAAGGGTACAGTCCATCATGGTGGAGGAGTCATGGTAACAAGAACTTGAAGGAGTTGGTCATATCTCATCCTCCAATCAAGAAGCAGAAAGTGACTGATGCCTGCCACTGCTCAGCTCCTTTTCTCCACTCATACAGTCCAGGATCCCAGCCAGGGAATGATGCTGCCCACAGTGGGTGTGTCTGCCTACCTCAATTAACACAACTAAGATAACCTCCCAGTCATGCTCAGTCTCCCAGGTGGTTCTAGAACCTGCCAAGTTGACAGTTAACATTAACCATCACACTTAATATATTCAGCATCCAAAAGCAGACCACCTTTAGCAGTTTCTCTCAATGCAATGAAGTTATTTTCTGTAACAATCATGCAACAATCTTAATTATTATTTTCTGGATTATTTGGTTCAAAAAGTAAATGCAACAGGAAAATTAACACCAAAAGTATTTACATTCAGTAACAAATTTCATAAACTAAAACTTATACTTTTTATAAAAATATTCTATATTTTTCAAGTTACCAATCTGAACAATTTTCCAACTATTCTGAACATAGCTTCCAAATAAATCCACATACCTAAGATTATTCATATGTGTTTGTTGCAAACTTTTTGCCTGGAACTTTCATCTAGGATATAATATTTGTCAAATAATAGGTAATAAAAATATGCTATTGTGATGGTACTGGCCAGGTTATGAAATCTCAACCATAGTAGATACAAGTATTCATAACTAGCAAATTTTGTCTTTCTTAAAAATCAAACTTTATGCTGGGCAGTGGTGGTGCACACCTGTAATCCCAGCACTCGGGAGGCAGAGGCAGGTGGATTTCTGTGAGCTCGAGGCCAGCCTGGTCTACAAAGCAAGTTCCAGGACAGCTTCCAAAGCTACAGAGAAACCCTGTCTCGAAAAACAAAAAAAAAACCAAAAACAAATAAACAAAAAAACCTTTATTATAAAAAACTCTTGTAAATAAATAAAAATAGCACATACCAAAATTAACTAAAGCCAAAATCTATACAATTCAGTGAAAAAATGCTGTGGGATTGTTTTTTTCTGAGAGGAGATTATGTTACTGGCGTTATGACTGCTGATGCACAATATTAAGAAAAATCATGTCAACTTTTAGCCAGTCTTAACTGTCTTGAATAAACTATAGACAAGTACTTGGGAACACCTCCTCTTAGAAGCCCACCCTGATAAAGTGTGAACTGCCACTAGATTAGAAACTTCTGTTGGAGATTTCCACCCTGGTCAGAACTCCTATTTTAAAAAAATCTTGTATTTATTCATTAAGAATTTCATACATAATAAGCAATGTATCTTGATCACATTTCTCCCTTCCACTCACCTGGGCACCCCCAACATGTCCTCCTCTCCCTTGCTTCCCACTCCATCTTTTTTTGGGTAACCCACTGAGGACAGTTAGTGCTGCCAGGATGTTGACTGGTCTTGTCCTGATCTTGTGCAGGTGAGGGCAGCTGCAGGGAGTTTCAAAGGACATCATTCCACAGCACTTCTCCCATCCTCCAGCTCGTAAGTTCTTTCTGTACCCTCCTCCAGGATGCTCCCTGAGTCTTGGGCAGGGTCGGGTTTGATACAGCGGTTCCAGTTAGGGCTGAGCACCAACAGTCACTTATTCTCAACGCTTGGACCAGTTATGAGTCTCTGCAGTACCTGCTGCCCCCACCCCTGCGGAGAGCAGCTTCCCTGTAAGACAACTCCTACTTTTGATGTCCAATTTGTTACTTCTTGGTGCTTCATTCCAAACTACTAACCTAATAGTCATTTTTTTTACGTACTCACTGTCTATCTATCTATCTATCTATCTATCTATCTATCTATCTATCTATCTATCTATCTATCCATCCATCCATCCATCCATCCATCCATCCATCCATCCATCTATCTATCTATCTATCTATCTATCTATCTATCTATCTATCTATCTATTACCTGTCTGTCCATCTATCACCTTACTATTATCTTTCTACTTAAATATCATTTATCAGTGTAACAATCATCTATCATTTATCTGTTTATTATCTATTTGCCAATTATCTGTCTGCCATTTATCTATCTATCTATCTATCTATCTATCTATCTATCATTATCAATCATGTGTTGATTTATCTAGACATCATCTATCATTTATCTGTTATCTTTCTATTTGTTATAGCTGTCATCTATCAATCTATCAAATATTTATCACTTATCTGTTTATCATCTACTTATCCAGCTACCATCTATGTCATCTGTTTATCTATCTATCATCTATGTGTCTGTCTTAGGGATTCTTTTGATGTGAAGAGACACCATGACCATGTAAAATCTTATAAAGGTAAACATTTGATTGGGGGTAGCTTACAGTTTCAGAGGTTTAGTCCATTATCCTCACAGTGGTTCATGGCAGCGTGCAGGGAGACATGGTGCTGGAGAAGGACCTGAGAGATCTAGGTCTTGATCTGTAGGCAACAGGAAGTGAACCATGACACTGGGCATAGCTTGAGCATAGGAGACCTCAAAGTCTGCCCCCACAGTGAGAACTTCCTCCCACAAGGCTACACCTACTCCAAGAAGGCCACACCTCCTAATAGTGCCACCCTCTATTATAGCCAAGCATTTAAACACATGAATCCATGGGGGCCATACCTATTCAAACCACCATACTATCTATCTGTCTGTCTATCTATCTATCTATCTATCTATCTATCTATCTATCTATCTATCTATAATCTGTCCATTTTCTAGTATCTCCCTTCATCTCCCTCCCTCTCCCCTCCCCTCCCTCCCTCCTTTCCTCCCCCTCTCTCTCTACTCTGTATTGAAATATGTAACTTTACACTGATATCTCCAATCCTCAGAAACACCACATGGACACCTCTCTCCCCACTTTCCACATTTGCAGCTTCCTTTTTGACAGTGACAGCACTGGCTTCTGTTCTCACAGCATGTTTCTGTGTATGTCTGATCTTAGATGCACATAGTAGTTTCAGAATTGCTAATCCCTTTCTCTGCAAAAAGGGAGCCAGCTAGCTTGCATTTAGTATTTCTCTAGAGCTTTTGGTCCATTCTCTGAGGGTGTGCAACCCAAATGTTGTGTTCAAATGTTGCTGGGTTTCCCCTTTAGTATGCTCTGCCATTTGTTTGAAATTGAGCTTTGCATCCCAGACAACTTTAGCTCCCCCTGCTTCTTGTTGATTTCCTTTTGCTTTTCAGGCAGGTAGAATGGGGACTTGGTCAGGACCACACAATGGACAACAAGGAGTATTGATTACACAGCCTTGCCTCACTCTCCTCCACCTCCCACAAAGCCTGAGAGACTGTCACAGTCTCTTCAAATTCCTGTGCTGAAGTGAAAGGCTCTTTACCACAGATAGTGACTGTACTTGGAGACACGGCTTGTGTGTCTCTTTGTGAGTGCACATGTGTGTGCAGGCCAGAGAGCAACTGGTTCTGTTGTTCCTGGATGCTGTCCATCTTCTTTATTTATTTGTTTGTTTGTTTTTGAGGTAAGGTCAGGCCTTGAAGTCACAGAGATCACTGGCAGGGAGCTCGCTAATTAGGCTAGGCTGGCTGGCCAATGAGGTCCAGTCATTCACCTGTCTCCACTTCTCCAGTGCTGAGATTATAGACACATATCATCACACTTTGTGGTAGTATTGTGTTCCCCAAAAATATTGTGCACTCTAATAAACTTATCTGGTGTCAGAGAACAGAAAAGCTACAATATTAAACATAGAGGTTAGACACTGGTAGCACACACCTTTAATCCCAGCACTCAGGAGGCAGAGCCTAGCGGATCTCTTTGACTTCAAGGCCACATTAGAAACAGCCAGGCATGGTGACTCACGCCTTTAATCCCAAGAAGTGAGTCTTTAATCCCAGAAAGCAGAAAGATATATAAGGCGTGAAGACCAGAAACTAGAAGCTTTTGGCTGGTTAAGCTTTTAGGCTTTGAGCAGCACAGTTGAGCTGAGATTCATTCTGGATGAGGACTCAGAGGCCTCCAGTCTGAGGAAACAGGATCAGCTGAGGAACTGGCAAGGTGAGGTGGCTGCAGCTTGTTCTGCTTTTCTGATCTTCCAGCATTCACCCCACTACCTGGCCCGGGTTTGATTTTATTAATAAGTACCTTTAAAACTCATGCTACAACACTTGGTTATCTTACATGAAGTCGTGTAGGTGAGCCTTCATCCAAATCATGGGTACCTGGATTAGAGAAGGTGCCATCTAAGCTGATGGACAATGTCTCAGAGGAACCAGCTCTGCTGACACTTTGATCTTGGACTAAAACTATAAGAAGGAACTGCCTGTTCAGACTACTGCATCTGTGGTTCCCTCTCATGGTGGAGGGAATAAATTAGCCCAGAAACTGACTCGTTTTCTGTCCCCATTACACCTTCTCTTTGTTCAAATACGCAGATGTGAGTGTGTGTGAGTGTGTGTGTTCACATGTGTGTGCCATAGTGAGCTGTGGCAGAGCATGCCTTCAGATGTCACTTCTTGCCTTCCATCTTGTTTGAGACAGGATGTCTTTTTGGCCACTGCTGTATATGGCAGGACAGCTGTACCACAAGCTTCTAGAGATTCTCCTGTCTCCACTCCCTCATGCCAGCCCTGAAGTTACAGATGTATGCTACTCTGCCCCGATAGATCTAGGGATTCAAACTCAGGACCTCAAGCTTGCACAGTGTATGCTTTAGCACTGAGCCATCTCTTTAGCCTAAGTATTTATTTTTCACTCCTCTCTTTCCCTCTTACCCTAAATGCAGTATTCTGTGGATACTCTTATACTTTTCACCTAATACAGCATTCCAGAAGCTTTCCACATAAGGGCATCATATGTTGAGTGATCAGTCAGCACATGCCACTCACTCTTGACTATCAAACACAGGATTTGATTTCCTAGTTCTTTGTTTAGGACTCTGTCATCTAGGTGCATGAGGGTTGCAATTCCTTAATTTTCTTTTCTGGTAGCACCCTTGCTAGGTTTTTTGTTTGTTTGTTTGTTTGTTTGTTTGTTTTTTTCAGAGCTGAGGACAAAACCCAGAGCCTTGCACTTGCTAGGCAAGTGCTCTACCACTGAGCTAAATCCCCAACCCCAACTTTGCTAGGTTTTAATCATAGTTCATTCTCACAAAATGAGTGCAGTACTGTTTCCTTTCCCCCCATTGTCTAGAAATGAGTATAAAATTGGTACTTCCTCCTTAAGTGTTTAAAGGAATTCACAGGTTAAGCATTTGAGAATAGCTTTTGGGGGCGGGGTCAGGCAGGGAAAGAGAGGGAAGATCATAAACCGTGAACTGAATCTTGAATAGACATGGCTCTAGTTTTTCTCTGTTTCTTCTTGTGTCAGTTTAGATAAATGATCTAAACTGTTGGAATTTCAATGAAAAGCAGTCTGACCCAGAAAGGTCTTGCTGGAGGCCTGTGGAACTGGCTGTGCAGATGTCTGGGAGACAGGGTAAAGCAGGTGCAAAGGCATCGAGGCATGCCTTGAAGAGTGGTGATGGAGAAACAGGTGAAGCTAGCAGGGTTTGGTGGGGGCAAGAGCTCCTACAGAGATTGTTGTCTAGGCTTTGTTTCCTACTTGGAGTGATGTAGTTTCCCAAAACAGTGTCTGCATTTGTATTGGTTGGTTTTGTGTGTCAACCTGACACAAGCTAGAGTCATCAGAGAGGAAGGAGCCTCAGTTGAGGAAATGCCTCTATGAGATCCAGCTGTAAGACATTTTCTCAATTAGTGATTGATGGGGGAGGGCCCAGCCCATTGTGGGTGGTGCCATCCCTGGGCCAGTTGTCCTGGATTCTAGAAGAAAGCAGGCTAAGCAAGCCATTGGGAGCAAGTCAGTAAGCAGCACCCCTTCATGGCCTCTGCATCAGCTCATGCCTCTGGATCCTGTCCTGTTTGAATTCTTGTCCTGATTTCCTTCAGTGATGAACAACATTGCTGAAGTGTAAGCCAAATAAACCCTTTCCTCTCCAACTTGCTTTTTGGTCATGGGGTTTCATTGCAGGAATATAAACCTGTACTAAGACAAATTGGTACCAGCATAGGTTGGGCATTGCTATGACAGATATGACCATGTTGTGGGAGGATTGTGGAAGGACTTTGGAACTTTGGGCTAGAAGAACCATTGAGTGTTAAGAGCTCAGTTGGATGTTCTTTCGGAACTTGGAATATAAGAATGTTAAGAACTACACAGAAGATGGAGATCTGGCTTGCAAAGTTCCAGAGGGAAATTTAAAGACTATCAGGGCCATTTGTTATTTTGAATTAAGACTCAGTAGTTCTGGTTAGATGGGGCTGAAGAATCAGCTGTGATTAACAAGATACCAGAACTTCTAGAGAGGGACTTAGTTTTACTGGGATACTTGATGTTGTTCAGCTGGAGTTAAGAAATTAGCAGTGATTAAGAAGAGACCAGAATTGCTGAGATGAAATCTTCTGAGAAATGTTTCCTGAGAGCACAGAAAAGTTGTGTTCCAGGGGTGGCCAACGTTGTACCTCATGCTAGCAGCCAGACTTGGTAATGTGTAAGAGCCACCCAGGTGTTACTGGTTTTGGAGGCATAAAGGGGTCATGGAGAGCAGCTAAGGCTTGGCACTGTTAGAGGCCAGGAGAGGCCATTGGTGAAATGTGCAGCCTCAGTGGTAGTTGAAGGTCCAGGACTGAAGGGGTCATGCAAAGGAGTTGAGGCTTGGCACCATGAAGAGAGCCTATGAGAGGCTATTGGTGAAAGTGCAGCCCAGTTGCCACAGAAGACCCCAGGGTTTTTGGAGATGCCAGAACTGTGGGACGACCACCATGAACAGCAGTAGCATTGAAACCTGCCCAAGCTTAGAAGACAAGCTGTGTGTGCTGCAGAGGGCAGAGCTGGAGAAGTGACCCAAGCCATTTGGAGGAGCCCAGAAGATTGTGAGTGAATCCCAGATAGGACATTCAGTTATTTATACGACTAGAGTTTGATTTTACTTGATTCAGATTGGGACAGTGCCCTGGTTCTTCCCTCTTGAAGAAAGTATTTAATTTAATTTTGATTTTTAAAGGAGTCCACAGATGAAAGACTTGAACTTTTAAAAAAGATTGGATATTTTAAAGACTAAAATTTTAATGTGTTTGAGTTTGTAAAGACTGTGGGACTTTCAAAATTATGATTTTAATGTGAGATCTTGGAGATGAGTAATAAAGGAAGGGTTGTGGCTTAGTAGTGATGTGTTTGTGTGTCAAGCTGACAAGGGGTCAGTTGTCCTGGCTGGTTCTGTGTGTCAACTTGACACAAGATGGAGTCATCAGAGAGGACAGAGCCTCCATCGAGGAAATGCCACCATGAGATCCAACTTTAAGACGTTTTTCTCAATTAGTGATTAATGGGGAGAGCCCAGCCCATTGTGGGTGATGCCATCCCTGGTCCTGGGTCCTATAAGAAAGCAGGCTGAGCAAGCCAGTAAGCAGCATTCCTCCATGACCTCTGCATCAGCTCCTGCCTTCAGGATCCCAACCTGTTTGAATTCCTATCCTTGTAGCATGAATCTTAAAAGTTCTTATTAAGAAAATCAAACCCGGTGCCAGGCATTGGGGTGAATGCTGGAAGATCAGAGAAGCAGAACAAGCCACAGCCACCTCACCTTGCCAGTTCCTCAGCTGATCCTGTTTCCTCAGACTGGAGGCCTCTGAGTCCTCATCCAGAATGAATCTCAGCTCAGCTGTGCTGCTCAAAGCCTAAAAGCTTAACCAGCCAAAAGCTTCTAGTTTCTGGTCTTCACGCCTTATATATCTTTCTGCTTTCTGCCATCACTTCCTGGGATTAAAGGCCCACTTTCTGGGATTAAAGGCGTGAGTCACCATGCCTGGCTGTTTCCAGTGTGGCCTTGAACTCAGGGATCCAGGTGGATCTCTGCCTCTGGTGTGTGTGTGCCACCATTTTCTGGCCTCTATATCTAGTGGCTGTTCAGTTCTCTGACCCCAGGTAAGTTTATTAGAGTGCACAATATTTTGGGAAACACAATACCACCACATATCCTGACTTCCTTCAGGGAGGAACAGCAAAGCTGAAGTGTAAACCAAATAAACCCTTTCCTCCCCAACTTGATTTTTTGGTCATGGTGTTTCATTGCAGGAACAGAAACCCTAACTAAGACAGTGTTATTTCTCAAAGGCTTAATGCCTCTTGAGAACAGATGCAGGGTCAGAAACAAAGAGACCAGGCAGGCTGTCTCTTGGTTCAGGAAGGTGGTAAGCACTGGTTGTATTGCAGAAAGGCTGTAAAGGCAGGGTCAGCAGGATGCAGTGATGTGTTGGATGCTGGCTGAGGAGACAAGAGAAAGGCCAAGATGGTGTTGGGGGTTTGGTCTGAACAATGACCACTGAGTTAGGAAATACCAGATTTGGGGGAGTGCCCTAGTTTGCGTTCTGATGCTGTGGGACAGCATCAAAAGTAACTTGGGAGGAAAGGGTTAATTTGACTTACATGTTCTGAAGGCAGTTCATCATGAAAGGAAGTCAGGGCAGGAACTCAAGCAGGAACTTGGAGGCAGGAACTGAAGCAGAGGTCAAGGAGGGGTGCTGCTTCCTGTCTTGCTTCTCACAACTTCTTCATCAGCCTGCTTTCTTATACACCAAGATGATCTGCCTACTGGTGGTATTGCCCACAGTGGTTTGGGCCTTCCCACATTAACCACCATTTAAAAAAAAAAAAAAGCCTCTACAGTGTAGCAAGTCTTTTTCTGTCCTGGCAGCCAGCTCCCAAATAACAACACGGAGACTTCTTGTTAAGCTTAGGCTTGTTTCCAACTAGCTCTTATAACTTAAGCCATTTCTATTAATTTATGTGTTGCCATGTGGACTATGGCTTTTACCTCTCCTCCCACATGTTCTTCCTCTGTGTCTGGCTGGCAACTCCCCCTTTCTTCTTCCCAGAACTCTCTCTGTCCAGAATTCCTGCCTATACCTCCTGCCTAGCTACTGGCTGTCCATCTCTTTATTAAACTGATCAGAAGGCACTATGGCAAAGACACATCTTCACATCTTCTGCAACACTACAGACTTGCCTACAGGCTAATAGCATGGAGGTAATTCCTCAGGTGAGATTCCCTCTTCCTGGATATGTCTGGGTTTGTGTGAAGTTGTCAGAAGCCAACCAGCACAAGGACTTTTAGAACTCAGTCTCAGGCTCAGAGAGAGCAGAGGCAGGTGGTGGGGTATGTGGAGGCCAGGCTGGGGGCGGGGCATTGGGCACAACTGGAGATGCCCCTTGAATTGAGGAGTCCAACCCATTTGTACTTGTGTTCAGAGCTATATAAGATCTCTCCAAGACCTCCAGGGACCTCCACATGGCTGCAGTCAATGTATAGTATCCAATACTCTAGTCACCAGCCCCTCATAGCCTGTAGCCTGGATGACCATTCTTCCCTGGTCACTGAGCTTCAAAGGTAGCTCCCACATCCTCTTCACCTCACAACCAAAAGGGATATGCAGAGAGTTATAGCTGGTCCCCTCTCCCCAGTGGTGGCTGCACCCCCAGTCCTGTCCCACCTCTTCTCATTTCTCTTTGCAGAATCTGTGTCAAGCAAGGCCTGATCCTAGTGTCCTTTATTTCCCCACCTGTGACAGATGGGAAACTTGGATTCTCAGAGTTCCTGTGCACAGTGGGACACTGTCCATCCTGCCAATGACAGCACACTTCCTTAGAGACAGTTCTTGCCTTCTGGTAGGGGCCCTAAAACCTTGGAGTGTTTTGATAGCAAGGAGAGCCTTAGCATGCACAAGAGCATGGTAGACTAGCTGAGACAAGTTCTTATGATGTCATGTTTGACACAGAAGGGTTGTTGGATGGGGCTTTCTCTATATTGAGGTCTCAAGCATCGGGGAGACTGCAGGTCCTCTGCCCTCTGGATGCCTAATTCTCTTATGAGTAAGTCCTTGGATTCCTTGAGTTCTATGCCCTCCCAGCAGGAAGATTCTTTCTCTGGGGTGAGGGTGGCCCCTCAGATCTTGAACAGGAACCCCAAGGCCATGATGAAGGTAGATAGGGGTAGAGAACTTGGAAGTTGTTACAGAGTAATGTGACCTTTCCATCTGAATATTGGAACCCTAGTATGATAGTACGAAGCAAGAGCTTGGGTCTTTGGAGGGGGTCATGGGAGTTGCGAGGGCTAATATTCAACTTGACAGAATCTAGAGTCACCTAGGAGACAAGCCTATGGCATGCCTATAAGGGATTATCTGGATTAGGTTGCATCTCTGTGAGGAATGATCTAGATCAGGTTAACTGAAGAGGGGGCAGCACAACTCCTTGGGATGGGACCCTGGACTGAGTAAAAAGGAGAAGACCATTCATCTGTTTCCTGAGGGTGGACACTTGCGATGAGCTATCTCAAGGTCCAGCTGCCATGCCGTCTCCACTGTGATAGATGGCACCCTTCCACTGTGAGCCAGAATAAATGCTCCCTGCCTTAAGTGGATTTTGTCAAGTATTTTCTCATAGCAACGAACAGATTAAAAAGGGATGGAGCCCCACCCATGGATTAATGGCCTTATCAGAGGAGACTACTGACTGCCACGCTATCTCTCCACTGCTGAGGACTCATCAGGAAGATAGTAGACAAGCCACACAGTGGGTGCTCACTATGCCCTGGATCTGCCAGAGCAGTGGTTCTCAACCTTCCTAATGCTTTGACCCTCAGTACAGACCCTCATGATGTGGTGACCATAAAATCACTTCCTTGCTTTGTCGTTGTCGTAACTGTAATTGCTACTGTTATGAATTGTAAATATCTGATATGCAGGATATCTGATACACGGTCCCTGTGAAAGGGTCACTCAACCCTCAATACGGTTGTAGACCCACAGGTAGGTTGGGAACGACTGCACTAGAGTCTTCATCTTGGACTTCCTTGTCCCCAGACTGAGGAGTAAGAGGCTCCACTTCCCCCTTTGGTGGCTGAAGAGTCTCTATACAGCCCCATGCATTCATCACCCAGTGTCATCCTGGGAGGCTGGACCCACTGTCTCCGAGCCTGTCAGGCCAACTGGAAACTGATTCCTGTGCTTCCCCAAACATGGGACCCTTTTGTTGCTTGACAGGGTAAGGAAAAGTTGGGGCTGGGTAGAGACACTGACACAGGCCTGGAAGTCAGGGCCAGAGGCCTGCCTCCAGGCTCACGCATTGCCCTGGGCTCTACCATCCCCACCACCGCACGGCCTCCAAATCCCCCTTGAGGTAGGTGGACTGCATTATCTCCTGGCTCTTTCCAGCTTAGAATTTCTGTTCCAAATCCATCCATCAAACACAGTTTTGAGGGCTTTGAAGGGAAACCTGGGTGTCGTTACATTATCTTCCACACCCACCTCACAAAGCTTTCAAGACTCCTGATTGACATGTCTAGTGGGCAAGTTTTGGAGTTAGCGGGGCCCTGTCTGTGAGCCACTTTTCATAAGGAGCTAACAGGTCACCTTTAAATCTCTCAGGTGTGCTTGCTCCTGGCAGCAGGATAGCCCCAGAAGGGAAGCAGCTACTAGACCAAGATGTCTCTGTAGCTGGGAAGTCCCCAGCCTTCTCCTGTGGGGTGTGGCCAGCTCAGGAGTGTGTGGTCAAGAAATCAGTCACACTTGGTAAATCGCAGTGGGTGGGAAGAGGAAATACAATGGTCCAGAAAGCAAAAGTTTAAGCATAGTTAGTGATGAAGCCTGGCACTTCTTGATTTCCTTCACCCATGGCCTTGTCCTTAGTTGAGTTGTGAGGTCATTTACCCTTTCAGTTCACGCTGAGAATCCCAGCATACTCCTAGGGCAATACATAGGCACAGCTCTCTGATATGCACCTGTTTGCATACATTTCCCAGCTTCCTTTGCAGTTACATTAGGTCATGTGACTAGCTCTGGCCAATAGGCTGTGAGCACAAGAGAAAGGTGCCACTTCTGAGCTTAAGAGCTGCTGTGACTTCCCTGACTCCTTACTGTGTGTGGTGGTCCTGGAGTCCATCAGATGTGGCTAGCAGAGCAAGAGGGCTGTAGAAAGCCAAATTTCCCTGGTGTAAGCCCATTGGATACAGGGGTTGATTGTTCGAGCAACACAGCCTGGCTCATCCTGACCAGCTGAGGTAGACAGGGTGAGGACCAGTGTCTGCCTCTGCTGGCTGTGCTTCCTTGGCAAGTTGCGCATCTTGGTTCCCCTATTGTGTAGGGGAACTTTGTTGGACTGACAGTGTGGGGTGTTGGGGGAGCAGAAGTCACATGTACAGCCAGTGCCCAGTGTCCTGTAGGGGCACAGTCCCTATACCCTGCACTCCACGCCTCGTGAAGGTCACAGTCTGACCCCTAAGCTACATCAGCCTGCTGTGTTTGATCAAAGCTGCAGCAGGTGGTGGCCGGGTCAGAAATGTGAATTCTCTATTGGTTTGCTAGGGAGGCAGAGTCAACCAGCATTGGCTCCTGCCTTGGGTGGGCACTGGGATAAGGCTGACCAGGACCAAGAGGTGTCCTCCAGTCCTTCTCCCTGCAGGAGCTGGGCTGGAGGGCCATGTGCAGGAACGTCAAATGGAAACACTTCCTGGTCAAAAATGGGTCAGGTCTTAACCAGAGCCAGTGTGCGGGACTCAGTGCTACAGGGAAGAAGCCCTTCCAGCCCTGGAGCCCCAGCCTTTCCAGGCTCTACACCAGTGGTTTTCAACCTATGGGCAGTGACCCCTCAGGGGACCCTCAGGGGTCGCACATCAAATATTTACATTATGATTCATAGCAGTAGCAAAATTACAGTCATGAAGTAGCAATAGAAATAACTTTATAGTTGGGGGTCAGCACAGCATGAGGAACTGGGTTGAAGGGTCGCAGTGTTAGGAAGACTGAGAAGCACTGTTCTTTCTCTATGATGAAAACGAAACCCGACCACACACACACCAAGCTGACACCTCAGGGGCTGCAAAGGTTCAGGGCTGAGTCTCCTGCTTTAGGATCAGCTTCATGTTGGTGCTGGTTATGTGGTCAGAGGGAAGGTGTGATTTGAGGACCACAGTGAATATTCTTCAGCCCCAGTGTTTCCTGTACTAAACTCTTAGTTAAACCAAATTCTGGGGCAGTAATTGAAGCCTGCACTAGGTGCAGGTGCTGGGTGGGAACCAGAGGCTGTTGGTTGTAGGGTTTCGGGATGGGGCATCAGAATAAGTCCGAAAGGTTTGTGCCAGGATGTCTTCTGTCCAGCTGTTATTGCTCTCGGGCATCTGGTGGGCCTTATCAACTGTTCTCTTTGCAGCTGCACCACACCTGGTAAACTTCCTTCATGTCAGCCTGCTTTCCAAGACCTCTGGCCCCAGGCTGTAACCCCATGCAGATGAACTCCCATGTTAGGATGGCAGTGTGGGATGGTGAGCCGGTAGATGTCTAATGCCTTTGAAGGTGTTCAGAGAGGCTTAACCAATGGGGAACCCAGGCTGGGGCCCCAGTGGGACAGAAGAGGAGGGAGAGGAAGCCAGGGGCAAACACAGGCATCTTCGCTCTCTGTTTCCAGGCTTCTGTGATGTGAGTGTCTCTGCTCATCACATGTCCTCTTCCCCTTCATGATGGACTGAGGGAAGCCCGTGAAACTGAACCACAATGAGCTCTTTAAGGTCGGGTGTCTTGCTACAGCATCATGGGAGTGACAAATGTAAAGGCTTTAGGACTCTAACATATTTGGGTCGGGGAGGGAGGACACAATTGAATCCCTGACACAGTGCGACACACGGTGAATGACAAGACACCTGGAAACAGAGAGTGTAGTGGGAAATGAATGGGGGTGAATAGAAAAGAGGGCTTTATGTTAAAAATATGTTTATCCCTTCAAAAGCTGGTGTGCACTGTGCTGTGTGGGAAGGGCGGGGCTTCCCTGCAGCCAATCAACTGCTTTGCTGAGGCCGGTTTGTTTGCTCTGCAGTGATGGTCACAAGGTACTTTTACTGGCCCTTCTTCCTTTCACACCCTCCCTCCCTCCCTCCCTCCCTCCTTCCCTCCCTCTCTTCTTCCCTCCCTTCCCTCCCTCCCTCTGTGTTTGCTTGTTCATTGGCTGTACTGAGGCCAAGCCAAGTTCCAGTGAGATGGAGAAGACCATAGCATAGATCCCGTCTCCATAGTGCTCTGGGTCCTGTAGATACGTCAGTGAACAGGATACATCCCAGAAACCAGTAAATTTGGATCTAGAACTCCTGGATAGATCTTGGGAAGATGGGACAGAGGACGGTCTCAAATTTCCTGCCTGCTATTGTGCCTTTTGTTTTATTCAAGTCGAGACCCAGGGTCTGAGGGATGTCTGGGCTTCTGGCTCTTGATGGGCATGGTCAGGTAGGGATTCTGGATCCTCTGAAGAGGGTGAGGATTTGCTCTGCAGTCTTGTGGAAGTTGAGGATATAAGGGCCTCTGGAGAAGGCTCAGAGATGGGAGCAAAAGCATCTCAGAGGTTTGGTGCAAGGCTTCTTGGAAATTCAGGAGGAATGTCCTCTGCAGGAAGAACGGGAGCCATCCTGTAACCTTCCCCATTCCAGAAGGCTCTGTAGGGAATGCATAATTAGGCCCTCGGTAATTACCAGTTTGAATCTGCCTAGGACACTCAGGCTCCCACCCCCTAATTTACCTTATAAATTTATTCTGCTGAAAAAGTTGAAAATGTCAGTCTTCTGTGAGCACTGCATAAATGAATTATCTCCCCGGATGACAGAAGGTGGGAAGGAGGAGGAGGCCCGGGAGGACATTCCTCACTCTGTGTGTCTGCATGTCTCTACGCTGAGCTCTGCCCGGCGGCAGGGAGCCCAGTGAGGCTGCTTTCTGTGCAGGAAGAGGGCAAGGCCACCAGGCTCTGCCACTGTCCCCAGAGGGCATCTAAACCAGCCAGCTTGAACTCTCTGAAGACAGCTTTGGGGACATTTCCTACTGGGTGTTAGTGAATGTTTATCCATCTCAGGTGGTGAAAAGTCCCTGTGTAGAACAAGGATAGGAAGGGGGCTGTTTCTTAGGCCAGGTCCCATCCAAGCAAGTCCTGCACTTCCCTCCATACCAGGATGGTCTCACTTGGGGACGGACAGCAACTGTACTGGATCTCAAGGTCACATTCCCTTGTTTTGAAGAATAGTCACCAGTGTCTGATTCTTGGATGAAGAACGGTTGTGTAAGAGTATAGACATGTATACTGAAGCCTGGACATGGTGGCACATGTCTGTGACTCCGTGTTACACCAGAGAAGTTGAGGCAAGAGGATTGAAAACTTGAGGCCAACCCAGGCTATATAGAAAGGTCTTGTCTTAAAAAGAAAGAAAACAAAAGACAAAAGGAACACATGTAAGACTTAAGACTTCAGGATCACGGCAGGTGGCTGGGATGATCAAGTTGTTTCAGAAGCTCCTCTTATGGTGGGTGTCATTTTCAAATCTCTACCTAGTCTTTTCCTCTCCAATAGGAGTTTGTTTCTCTTCCTCCTCCTCCTTCTCCACCCCTGTCCCCCGCCCCTCCCTCCCTCCCTCCCTCCCTCCCTCCCTCCCTCCCTCTCCCTCCCTCCCTCCCTCCCTCTCTCTGAACCAAATGGTTTAGCTGCTGCAAATTTAAATTTTTAATTTTGGGAGTTGAATTATAAAAACCACAAGTGCAGCCCGTTGCAAACTTGGTTTCCAAGAGAAAATGAATAATGGTGACTGGCCCTCTGAGGGGTACCCACTAGCCACAGAGACATTCTTCCCTGCCACTGTCCATGGGTATGGCTTTCCTAGTTTGCAGATGTATTTGGTTTTTTATATTAAGACCTAGATGGCTCAGACTTTGGTGCGCCAGCATGTGTCAGTCACAGAGAGGGGCGAGTAGGCGGAGCCTGAGCAGTCGGCTTTAAGAAGCTCAGCCTAGTGACAGATGAGGTGGTTGGAGGTATAGACTTAAATGTTTTCTCTGCATATTCTTGAACTTTAGCCTGGCCTATAGTACGGGGCAGATGTGGATGGCTTGTACATGCACCCTTCAAAATTCATATTGATTCTTCTTTCTTTTTATGTGACATTAAGAGGTAGGAGGGGGTTGAATCAAGGGGCTCCATCATCACAAATGGTTAGTCCCTTAAAAAGAAACTGGGAGAACTCTTCTCTTTGCCTTGGACCATATGAGATGCAATATTGCTCTTCTCTGGCAGACATAGCACCATCCTAGAAATCCTCACTGGCCTTTGACCTTTGACTTTTACCTCCCAGAGCTGTGAGAAGTGCATTTCCATTCTGTTTAAATTGCCAGCTCCAGGTATTTTGCTATAGCAACCCAGATGGACCATGACAAGCTATTTTATTAATATTACCTGAATATATTCACAGGGTCTGGGGAAAACTTCTCCTTTTGAATGAAAACATTGGTATGTGCCATGGGTTGAAATGAATGTGAATTCCTGTAAAACTGAACATTGGGCATTGACCTCTATAGTAGTATCTGTAGTTTGTCAAATGCCTACACTGTGCTGTGTCCTGTACTGGGGACTTTCTGTGTGGTTACCTGAGGAACTCCTGACTGAGGCTGGGGCCTGACACAAGAGGACCTGAATGCTTAGGAGGCCAGCTGTTTGCCCCCAGGGGACCTAGTTTATGGCAGATGCAGTATGGACTTGAACCTAGGTCTGTGAGGATGTAGGCACCATGTTGGTACCCACCCTCACATCTTTCAAAATTCCAGCAAGGACAAACTCAATCTAAGAGGCAAAAGGACTTTACATGCTTTTAAACTCTGTGTCAATATCAGGAGATTGCTGGACCGAAAGTTCAAGTTCACCATCAGAACCTTCTCCTGGGCCCCATGTACTCCGAGTCCACTTATTTCCTTGGTTCTGTGCTGTGTGAGATGAGGTCTCGGGCATCTTTCACTCTTCACCACTTTCTCTCTGTTGTTTGTTTGCCTGTCTGTGGTCATGACTTTACTACCCACGAGCCCTGCCCAATCTCTTCTGTTAAGCAGGTGTCCTTGCTGGGCTCATGGTTTACCTTTGAACTTTTCCTTGTCCCTCCTTTATGTCCTGATCCACCGTGGACTTTTTGACATCCCTATTCCAGTCCCAGGTCTAGTGATGTCTCTGGTACCCTCTTCTCGATTGGCGGATGGTTGGAATGGGCTGGGTGGAGGGCAGAGTCATGGTTTTGTGGAGACAGGCCTAGGGGACTGGAGTTCTGTCTTTGGGAGCCTGACGTTAGCCTGATGGTCTCTCTCTTCCTAGAATGAGCTAATACAGACCTCCTGATAAACAGATTTGCATGGAGTATCTCTGTGACCCTGGAGGCCCGGAGAGGACCACAGTGGTAAACTCAGTAAGAGGGACACACCGCCACAAGTACATTTTGGGGGCTATAATGTTCCCAGTCTAGACAACTGTCATTGTCTTTTGTTTGTCATTGAACTGATACTGAGTTTAGGTTTGTTTGACCTAGAAACCTGGGTATTAGCTGAACTGCCATCTCAGTCACCAAGGAGAAGCCACAGGGTACCTACCTATAATGGGACTATGACTGCTGGGTGGCAGAGGCCAGGACTGTCAGCTCACAGGTGTGCTGGGGCTGTGTGTCAAGGAGACCCTAAATCAGAGATGATTGTGTATTTCCCCATATTGCTCAGCAAGTGGGCACCTTTTCCTAGCCCGTGCCTGCCCGTCTATGTCCTGGGAGTAGAGAGGGAGTCAGGGTTTGCAGGCTAGGAAGCATCTCTCATTCCAGGCAGTAAGGGGCCCTTGGGGCTGGTAGGAGGAGAGTGCCTACAGGTCTGCCCATCACTTCTCAAGTCCAACTTTAGACCTAGCCTCCATTTTTCACTTAGTGGAAGCTCTTGATGGGCGCCATGGTGGTGGCGGAGGCTAATTGCATGGAGCCTGGAGCTAATGCAGATGCTGTAATTCCTGTCACCTTCTAACAGCTCTGTAGGAGCTTCTGATGAATAACATGTGGCGTTCAGAGGCTGAGCACATCAGTTGCATGCGTCACTGGCAGAGGTCTGGCAGGGCACCAGAGCAGTGGGGGAACACAGTGCCACCTTGCCAAGTCTTTAATTAAAAGAGGAAATATGTCAGAACCTACTCGGCCACTGTCCAACCTAATAGGTCCTTCCTAGTGTCAGTGAACATTGCTGTTAAAGACTTGATGTAGGGCTAGAGAGATGGCTCAGTGGTTAGGATTATTTGCTTCTCTTGAAGAGGACTCAGATTCAGTTCCCAGCACCCAAATGGGGCTCACAATCATCCAGTTCTAGGGGATCCAATGTTCTTTTCTGACCTTTGCAGGCTCCAGCTATGTACATGGTGTACATACATATATACAGGCAAAGCACCCATATGCACAAAATAATAAATAAACCTACTTTTTTTTTTTTTTAAGGACTTTGATGGGAGTCAGCCATTCCCCTGAGCCTGCTCCCTGAGGGAGGGGAGAGACTATTGGAACATGCTAGGGCTGAGAAATGGCCACCTGGGAAAGGTCTTTCAGTCTTGGGACGTCTCCCTGCAGGTCCCCCATGGCAGCCCTGGGGTCTTGCCTCTCTGCATCTCTTGCTTGGGAACAGTAACCTTCAGAGATCAGGAAGAGCCTGAGATTCAGACAACTCAATAAAGCCACAATAAAACATCCAAAGCCTTCTATTCTCCCTCACTTCTTTAACTCAATTTATTTTTCATTTTGTGGACAGAGATTTAGTCTGGGTATTAGTTTATGATTTTTACTGAAGGAATTACTCAACACACACACATATAAAAAGGAAATATTATTTTTATCATTCATTTTGTGCCATGTATACCATAGGAGGCGAAAACAGAGTGAAATCACTTCAGTACTGCTGTTTTTCATTACAAAGTTATTACATATAGAAATTACTCCAAATTATCTGAAATGAATGGAAATTATGAGGTTTAAATTCCCCAGGTTACTGCAGGCACAGCTCTGGAAATTTATTTTGTCATCTTGCTGAACATAATTGCTACAACAAAATTTCTTCCATTTTACAACTGCGGTATAACTTATTTATACCGCTGTAGCAGTAATTTTACATCAATAAGTTGCATGGGAAGGAATACACAGGTGGTAATTGAAAACAATAATTTGTGCCGAGGTCCAGGTGGGATGGTTGGCTCAGAAAAAAAAAAAAAAAAAAAAAAAAAAAGCCTCCAGTTTCTGTCGGCAACAGCTTTGTGTCATCACGGCCTCTTCTCATCCCTTTAGTCAACGGGGGTCGAGCCATCCCAATGCCTTCTATCAGTGTTCTCTGGGGCTGGGGTAGTGAGTCACATTTGTGTCTTAGCCTCTTGGCTGGTGCACACCATTCTGAAAACTGGGGCGCAGAGCCCCCGGGGGCAGGTCCCGCATCGCCTCTTTGCTCGCTCCTGCCCTCTTCCTCAGCTTTCCAACTTGCCTCTGGGTTGGGTGCATTTAGGTACCCGGAGCTAATTAAGGTGTGTGATAGATTTCAATTGGAGTGTGAGTTCTTGCCAGAAACATTGACAATTCGATCCCCCAAGCACAGCGCACAGTGTTAAATCCACTAATGCTTTATACATTACTGTCTTCCTTCCCAGCCGGAATGTGTGGTCTGGGTACAATACCGAACCAGTCCCCAAACAGGCGTCCCTACTCTTCTGTTCTCTAATTGTCCCTGTTAAGCAGATAGAAATAATGAAGCTGCAGATGCCTGTGCCGAATCCCAGCAGCTGACGAAGCCACCGTCTACATCTGGGGGTCCAAATGCAGATTTTAATAGTTGACCATAAATCTGCCCTGTTTAGACTCCAAATCGTCAGGGTGAGCTGGACATAGGCCGGAAATGGGGTCCTCTGCTCCTCTAAGAGCTCCCTGAGAGACTCGTGGGAGATGGCAAGCACAAGGCGGGGGGGGGGGGGGGGGGGGGGGGGGGGGGGGGCTTTGTTGCAGGTTTAGGTGGGGAATATTATCGCCACATCTATATTTTAGGAGCCATTGTTGTTTCAAAGATCCCGAAGGCTTAAGATCACAGTGAAATCATTTTTTTTAAAGACCCAGATTAAACTAATATCAGAATGTACAGCAACTCAGCTTCTTAGTTCTCCCTTGGGGGTGTTCATCGTCTTTTGTTGTGGTAAATTGTCTGCTTTGTAAATGGTACCCAAAATGCAGCTTCAAGCCAACATACATTTTTGTTTTATTTTATATTTACTTTCTTTCTCTTTTTTTTTTTTTTTTTTTTTTTGATGCAGAATTTCAGGCAGTCCCGGCTGGCCTTGAACTTGCTATGTGCCTGAGGATGACCTTGAACACCTGATCCTCCTGCCTCTACCTCTCAACAATGCATGCTTAATATGAAACAACTCAAAACTTGTATGCACCATAGAGATGCTGCCACCCCCAACCCCCAGGAACTGTTTGTTAGTGGGTTTGCAGTCCTAACCTTTCCCTCTTCAACAGGGGGAGAGCCAGCGACACATTTCCTAGGATGCAAGCTATCTTTGTTGAATTCACTCGAAAGCATGTGTGTGGCTGTTTCTAAAACGACGAAACAACAGATGAGGCCCCCCCTCCACCCCGCTTTTGCTTTTGCAGCTCTGGAAGGCATCACTGAAGCAAGGTGTTGGCTGGCTTTTTCTTTTTCTTGATAAGCGCCCCCTTGCAGTGTTATTAGCTGAGCCTTGCGCCTTTCGGGAGGGGATGCTAGCCTGACTCATGCTTCTGGTTCCTTCTCCTTTCTTCTCGAAGCCCTTCTTACCCCCTCACTTCCTCTGTAGTGCATTACAGCACAGATAGGAGTTTTCACATCCTGGGCCTTGGGGGGTGGGGGCAGCTCTCAACTGAATCAAACTTGTCTACAACTCCAACTTAACATTTCCCGAAACTTCCTCCTTCTCATACTGCTTAAGGATACAAACTAATTAATCCTCACAGCCTCATCAAACCCTTGTTGGGAAGGTGATTCTTACTAATGCTTCCATCCCCAGCCCTCCCCATCTCCTATCACCAAGCCACCTCCTTGCCGTCCCCGTTCTCAGCTACAGCCTGACAGCCAGATTCTGAACTGAAAATTCCCTGCTGAATTCTGGTGTTTCCCCCAAAGGAACCATTTCCACTTTTCACTCTTTGGAGCCTCCCCACACCCTCGTCTCTGCTCTAAATAGGGCAGGTGGCTTGGTCACCAGACCACTGAACTTAGGCTCCTCCTGGGTGGGCACCATGTGTGAATGTGTCTGAAACGGGAAATCTTCAGAGAAATGGTCCCCTCTGCATTTTAAGTCACATCAGACAATCAGAAGACCAAGAAAATGAGCAGAGAGATTCTTTGCATGCTGCACACACAGAGATGTAAGTACCCACCGCTCTGACCCCTGTCTGTGAGAGGGGTGAGGATACAGGCTTGGTGGTATCTCTCCCAAGAGGGTGATGGCTCCCCTACCCAATGTGAACTGATGACTCAACTGAGGAATTAAAATTAGCAAGGCAAGAAAATTCCAAACGAGGTGAGAAAGCTGTGGAAATAGTTCCAGATCCTCTAGTACTGAGCCATTCAATATCACTTCTGATGACAGGGCAGAGTTAGGAACGTTCAATGTGGGTGTCAGTCTTTTTCACATACAGGGCTGGGAGCTGGGCAAGGTTTTTTTTTTTTAATTAAAAATATTTTTAAAGGAAAATAAAACACGAGTCAGGAGCAGTGAAACTGGCTTAAATCTTCTAGGTTGCAGACTTAAAGAAGGCAGTCAGGAATGCCGTGTGTGTGTGTGTGTGTGTGTGTGTGTGTGTGTGTGTGTGTGTGTCCCGGGATCTATTTAAGCCTATTTCAAGCAGTTCAATGATTGTCGAAAATCTACTACGGTGCCGAGCCCAAGTCTTACTTGAAGGAAAAGAAAACATAGAAAGGAAAAGAAGATGCAGTGACTCGTATTTTAATAGAAGCCTGGATCTTAAATTGATCGTGTGGAAAGAACAGACTGAAGAAGGCTGAGAGGCAAGTTTTGGGGTCCTGTTTAGCCTTTAGGTACCGAGGCCTAGACCCTCGGTGATCCAGCAAAGCCTTCCCTGCACCCAGAAAGGACATTCCATCATTCTAGGCAGTGTGCAAGAAGGCTTACCCGGCCTCTCCTGTCCACCAGGGAGTCTCAGTTTGATCTCTGAAAAGTCTAAACCAGTGCTGGAGAGGTGGCTCAGCCTGCAGAGGCCTTTTCGGAGACGCCTGACCCCAGGGTGCCCCACATAAAGGTGGGAGGAGACAACCGACTCTACAAACCCCATACACGCTCTTACCGGATAATTTAAAACGGCTTGAAATTATGAGGAAAGACATCAAGACCATCTTGGGAGCCTTCCTAGTGTGTATAGGACTTGCCTAGGGTTTCCACTGCCAGTTCTCAAAAGAAGGTGTGGGTGCTCTCCTTAGAGCGTTTATTGACTTTTCCGAGTCTTCACAGTCAATAAGGTTTAGAGCCCGGGGGAACAGAAAGCAGCAGGCGTAGCTTACTTCGGAGTTTGCCCCACACTTGTGAAAATGAGAAGATTCGCCTTCTCTTTGCATGGGTTTTTTATTTTTATTTTTTTTAAGCACCAGAAATGAAACCCAAAGTAATTTGGTAAGCTGTGTTGTTGGGCGCTCAGACAGCTCCAAAGTTATCTGTCTACATCTCAGAGGGAGGCTCCCTGTTAAGGAGAAAATAACAAAAACAAATGAAATGTCAGTTTTCTTCCTGCAAGGACTCCAGGACTCTCCATTTCCCCCGACACTTCTAGATCTAGATCCTTCCAAATTTTCGTACAGACAGAAGATGAAATGTAACAGCTCAGAAGGCAAAGACAACATTGCACACTCTTCCACGGGCCCCAGTCTGTGCCCAAGGATTGAGAATCCTTCAAGGAATTTTAAGCAAAAAGCCTTTTTTCTCGGTGGGGTGGGGCGGGGCGGTCGGATCAGCCCGCCCCCACTGTGTGGCATGTTACACAAGGCACACACAGAGGGTTAGAACCCTACACCAGTTAATAAAAATGCACTTTGATTCGGCGAGATGAATTTTAATTTCTGAAGATTCCTCTGTAAAAAACGATTCCCCTATCCTTAAAGGGATGGAGGCTATGGGGGATTCGCTCTGGGAATGGAGTGTGAAGCCGAGGAAGAAATAGGGAAATATTTGGGACTTCAAAAAAGCGTTGTGACATTCATATTTATCTTCTTTCTCTCATTTGTTTCTGTTTAAGTTCTGTGTCAAGGGCAAAGCACATAGTAGGACTCTAGCAAGTACAGGAGAAATGATGTTAGGGTTTTATGCACGGGGTTCAGGCCCATGTTTGTACCTTCTCTCTTTTGGTTAGCACTGTGTGTGTGTGTGTGTGTGTGTGTGTGTGTGTGTGTGTGTGTGTGTGTGTTGGGGAATCAGGGGAGTGACCTTTATTCTTAACAAGGTTTCATAGAGGGGTAGCTCTGTCTGAGGGGGTTTTGGATACACCTGCCTGACCTGGGGTCCTGAGCAAAGGCCCAGTCTGAGAGAGAGAGAGAGAGAGAGAGAGAGAGAGAGAGAGAGAGAGAGACAGAGACAGAGAGAGAGAGAGAGACAGAGAGAGAGAGAGAGAAACCCCGGAGCCAGTAGCCTAAGCAGGGCGGGGTCAAGCGAGAGGTCAAGGTCGGCCAAGAGGCAGCTATTGATCTGGCTGGGAACGCGAGACACGGAGCGCTGGAAGACTAAAGGGGGAGCTGTGAGACCAGACATTAACAGCTTTCAGCGCAAATGATGCCGTGCCAGACGGGCAGAGGGAAAAGGAGGAGACTGGAGTGGCAGCTGGGATCGCTCGCTGCCTGCTCCCGGCCGCCTCCAGGGAGAGGAGGAGGCGCAGGCCCGGGCAGGGAGGCCTCTTGTCGGCGGCCGCGAGGTGGAGCGCGCGGCGGCGACAGCTCCGGCCCTGCACCCGGCCATCAGTGCGCGCGCCTTCCCGCCGTCGGGGTAGCGCGCAGTCCGGGAGGACGTGCTCGGGGTCAGTCCCCGAGCTGTTCAGCTGCGTCCCGCTGTCCCTTTTCGGGTCCCCATCCGTGCTCAAGTAGGCAGCTGACTCCGGGGCCCCTAAGCTCCCTGTTTCCTAAGCGAGCTCTTCCTCCTCCCTCGTCCTGGTCCGGTTTCCTTGTAGCCATCTCCCCCAGAAGGTGAGGGCCACGTGTTTGAATTTCGCGCCCAAGGTGGCAGGCTGCTGCTGGCGCGCCGCTGTGTTTTAAGTCCATACCTGCCCCTGATGTGCTGTGTGTCTTTGGGCAAAGTCCTAACCCTCTCTGGCCTTCTTTCCCATCTGCAGGCCTACGACACAGAAGGCTAATTGATCTTTCACTTTGAAACAGGGGTGTGCGAGTAAGGCCAGTTTATGGATTTCTTAGGAGGTTTATTAAGGGGTGGGTGTGGGCTACTTCCCCCCCCTACTCTGGCCACTTTCCTGGAAACATTTTTTTTCGGTAGGGCGGGATGGGTTGAGAGGAGACGCTTCCAGGCTTTGACCACGTGGAGGGGTGCATGTGTGTGTGGTGGTGGGCAGCTGCACGCTGCCTGCCCGGCCCGCCGAAGGAGGTGCAAATCCGCCCCCACCCAGCATCTCCTCGGCTCATCTTCGCGTCGGTCCGTGGACCCTGCAGCCCACGGTGCTGGAAACTGCAAGCTGGGGCACATTGCACAGTGATTATTTTGGGTGAAGTGGGAAGGGAAGAGAGATCCTTCTGTCCTTGCTCCTAGCACTACGTGTTTCGTTGGTGCCATGGCCCCACCCATGGCTTTCAGGATGAACAAAAGCCCAGGTGCCCCCTGAGGAACAGGCCCCGGGAGAGGCGGCTCGCCTGGAGGCCTTGCAGCCTCGCCAATCCCTGGGCTGAAGCTGGGGCGCCGGGCCTGGGGTGGGGTGAGGCCGGTGCAGCCAGGCTCACCGCAAAGCCCAGCCCCAGCCAGGCCCCGACCCGCCCTGGCCGCCGGGGAAGGGAGAGGGGTCCAGTCGCCTGGCGCGCCCAGCGCGGGAGGCCAGGTTATCCAGCAGACCCAGCTGGTCTCCTGGAGGAGAGCGCCAGGAGGGGGCGGTGCATTCGGGGACTGCAGCCTGCCCTTGTCCCCGGGCCACGGGCAGGCCCCCACAACTCCCCTTGTCCTCGCCGGCTAGAGATCAAACGGCTGACAAGGCGGCTCTGTCCTTCCCGGTCGGACAAGCAATTTCAAGTCCAATCTCGGGCGGTGGAGGAGGGGGGCGACTTCCAGGTTGCAGAGATTTCACCAAGGGAATTGGGGGGCGCCTCGCCGAGTCACCCTCCTGCAGAGAGCTGGCCACGCCCACTTCTGGATCTGTGTGTCGGAGTCTTCTCCCACGTGGAGTGCCCCTGCCCCTCTAGTGCGTGCTCCCCAAGGAGACTAGGGTGTGGGGGCGGGGCAATGCTTGACCCCTAGAAGTTAATGGGGCCCGGAAAGGCGAAGATCCCTTCTGGAATGGGATTCAAACAAAATGGGCCCCCCACTGTGCCCTCTTAGTATCTTTTATTTTGTTAGCTAAGAGGACCAAATCCCCACGGTTTATGTGGAGACACTTTTTGGAAGTTTCTACAAAACGTTTCCCCCGCCCCCCAAAAAGTAAAGCCTACTGTAACTACTTTTCCAGGGAAGTGAAGCAATGGTATATATTTCCCCAGTACACTCACAACCCCCCTCCATTCCCAGCCCTACTTCCTGAGTCGGTGGGTTTGGACTTGCTTGGACTCAGTGTACCTCAGTGATTCAAACAGCACCCCGCCCCCTTTCTCAGGGGGTCCTGCTCCCGAGGGAGGGAGAATGGGGGGGCAAAGACTTTATTTTCTTTACTTCCCCTCCCTCCGCTTTTGCGCAGCCTGTGCTCGGGGATCAGACAAGCTCACAAAAACAGCAGTTTGCACGTGTGGCCGGCCTGGGTTGCGGGTGTGCGCACTGGCGAGTGTGTGTGAGTGCGCGCGCGCGTGTCTCGGTGTGTGCTTTCTTGTTCTCTTACAGGGTACAATGTTAAAAAGCCACCGCTAGTCGCCCCCAGTGCTCCGACTCTCTGGGTCTTTTTGTCTCTAGAGCAGATTAAACGTCACGTCCGCACTTGAACTTGAATTTTATCCCATTGTACAGAGGCAGCCCCAGCCACAGAGAGACCGAGAGCTCCCGGAGAACCCGGACTCCGCCATCTTCACGTTGCAATCTATAGCTCCCGTCCACGCCCGCACCGACCCGGGCACACTGGGCGAGCCGCCCCGCAGCCCCGCTCCCCCTGGGCCCGCGGCGCCGGGCAGCGCTGGGGAGCGCGCGCGGGGACCCGCAGCCCCTCCGGCCGGCGCCAGCCTGCCAGGTGACCCGGGAAGGAGCCGCTCCCGGAGTCCCCCAGAGCCTTGGAGGGGTCAGCCTCCGAGAAAGAAAAAAGCAGGCAGCGCGCAGAAAACCCAGAAAGAGCCGAACCAAGGCAGTTTTTCATTGCTTTTGGGCTTTTGAGGGGGCGGGGTGAGGGGTTACGAGACAAGTCCCCAAGTTTTCTTTGCTTTTTTTTTTTTTTTCCTCCTTCTTTTTTGAAATTTGTTTGCATTTTCCTCCCCCCTCCCTTTGGGTGGAAGTGCGCGTTCCACCTACCAGACCCCGAAAGAAAAGTGTCAGAGGCCGGTGCAAAACCCGGCGTAACTTCAAGAAGACATTTACAAGTCTTAAGAGGCCAAGCACTTTGAAGAAGTGTGAGAGATATTTTTCCTCCAAAAGAATATATTTTTAAAGAAACCAGCCAACCCGCGGCGAGGAACAGCAGTTTTATCATTTATTTTTGCCTTTTCTATTTTAGACCAAGCCATCTTCCTGGCTTTTTCTTTTTTCAAAAACAAAAACAAAAACACAGCCCAGAAGAAAGAGCAAAATAAAGACGAAGAAGAAGAAGAGGAGGAGGAGGAGGAAGCGAGGAAGGGCAGAGGCACCAACCCGGGCAGAGGAGGAGGCGCGGCGGCGGCGGCGGCGGCGGCTCGGACCCCCTCCCCGGCCCGCATCTGTGCAGCTCTCCGGGCGATGCCAGAATAGATGCCGGGGCAATGTCCCGCCGCAAACAGGGCAACCCGCAGCACTTGTCCCAGAGGGAGCTCATCACGCGTAAGTGTTTGCAGCGCGCGTGAGGGGCCGGCGGCCGGGGCTTCGGGCGCCCGGGGCTGGGGACACCAAACCGGACGCAGCGGCCGGGCGTGGGGCCCTGGGAAAGTTTTTCTGCAGCCGGGGGCAGCCGCTGCGGGCTCCGGGCCGAGGAGGGGGCACGCGGGTTTGCAGGCGGCTATGCGCGCCGAGCCGGGCTGGACGCTCGGCCCTCCAAGCGGCGTGTGTGGCGGCGGCGGCGCTGGTGGCGGGGTTTGGAGAGGAGGGGGAGGGGGCCGAGGAGCGGAGGGGGAGGGGGAGCCGGAAAAGTTGGCGAGCGCGTGGGTCCGCGCTCGGAGGAGCGGGCTGACCGAGCCCCGAGTGCGCCCCGGACCCGGGGACCCGCAGGGCGAGGGGGTGGCCGCGGGCTCCCGGTGCCCGGTCTCTGCGCCCCGCCAGGCAGGGCGCCGGCCGCACTGGTGCTGGGATTCCGAAGCCGCCGTCCCCTCCCCTCCTCTCGCTATTTGCAAAAGAATCCAGCTGCGCAGCTGTTTGCTGGGCTGGAGTACCCCCTCCCCATTTCCCCACCTCCGTCTCCTGGGACGGTCTTGTCTTCTTTTCCCCCCCCCAACTCCAAAAAAAAAAAAAAAAAAAAAAAAAAGGTGTGTGGGGGGGAGGATTTGGGTTGGTGAAGAAAAAATCCCCACCACGAGTTAAAAAAAAAAAAAAAAAGATTGTCAGGAGTGGGAAAAGAGGGATGCGCTTACAACAGTAAAAATGAAGAGAAAAAAAAAAAGGATACCTATCAACCTCTTATCCATCTCTGTATCTCAGTATCTTTCATCTTCCCCATCTAAATAAACAAGGCAGGTCGCGGTGCAAATCCGCCGGATTTCAAGCCAGTGGCTGGGCTCGCGAAGTCAGGCAGCAGGGCAGACACGCAGCAGCTTCCAACGCCCCAGCTGGGTTCATTTAGAAAAGAAAACGCCAGCGCGAGCCGCGCAGGTACGCAGTTCTCCGGGAGCCCGCCGGGTCCCCGCGCTGGCACCAGCGAGGTCGGCTTGCAGAGCTCCGGGCCGGCCTCAGCCGCAGCCTGCTCGAGCCTCTCCCCGCGTTCTTTTGGTCGCGGTTGCTTTTTATTTATTATTATTTTTTTATTGCAAAAGAAATAAAATTTCCTCTGGGTGCCATCGAGACCTCAGGCAGGTTGTAATCTTGCAATCCTTCGCTCACCTCGCTGCGCCGGGGCCCGGCTCCCCACGCTGGAGCTGTAGAAGGCTGTGAGCGACGGCCGCCGCCTAGGACTGGCTGGCCTGCGGTCGAGAGCCGAATATTTATGTTATATTTTAAAGAATTTAAATAAATAAATAAATATATAAAGGGGCTCTCCCCTCCCCTCCAACCCAGCACAGGAGCCATCTGCTCGAAGCTATTGCTCTTCCCATCTCTCCTTTGTTACCGCAGACACGTTAGTAAGAATTTGTGCGTTTATTATTATTATTATTTTGGGGGGGATATATATAAAAGTGAGATTCTTGGGAGAGGGGTGATTTTAGGGGAGGAGGGAAAAGGAGTCTCCTTTATTTTTTCAATGTTGTAATGTCAAAGGAGATTTGCTGGTTGTATTTAAAACAAAATGTTTTGCAATCACATTTGAACCTGCTCTCATCAAGATGCGTTTGACCACTTGACATTTGTTTCCTTCTTTTAGTAAGCCGCAGCCACGGGTTATTTTACAGCCCCGTCCCACCTTTAGGTGAGGTAGTTGTTAAAACATTCATACTTCCAGAGCCTAATTTATCCGGGAGGCAGTTTGCCCCTGGGAGCCCCTGTGTAATTGTAAGGATTGTTTTTGAGGAGGGGAGAGTCGATTGGAAGTGAGAGAGAAACTGGTAGTCCCGGCACAGGAGCATTTGCTGTTGAGTATTGGGGGGATGGGGGGGAAGGCAAGTAGGTTTGCTGTCCCTGGCTGGGCATCCCTGGGACATCCTGAGCAAGCTCTGATCAGAGGGCCGGGTGGCAGCTGGGCCTGGGGGTGAGGGGTGCTTGGTGTGACATCCTTCCATTCTGCATTGGTTCACTGTCTCGCCCTTGCTCAGAGCAGCTGGGAAAAGCCAGCTGACTGCTGCAGCAGAGGCAGAGAAGGCAAAGAGTATTGGGAAGAAAAGAGGGCCAAGAGACCAGGCTGCTAAGCAAGTCTACCTGCTTCCGGGGCCCTGGGAGCCTGGGTATTGTTTAAGGGTTTAAGCAAGGAGAGTGGTGTCGCCAGTGCTCAGGATATGCTGCTTTTCTGTCTGTGCTGTGCCACCCCGGAGGTGGCAAGACACGGATGCAGGAGATGCACGGTGGCCTGGGGAATGTGACTAGCCACAAACCCTGGGATGCAGGATCCCTGATTGCAAGCACTGGCCAGCAAAGCAGGTGTTGTCCCAGGCCCCGACAGGCGCTCACATGTGAGATTTCAGATGTGAAGGAAACCATCTAAAATGTGGCGTATCGTTTTCTGTTGGGTGGCAGCCTTGGGCCTGTGGGGCAACAGCTTCAGGTTCTTTGGGGATGATGCAACTTAGCATCACCGATGGCCTAGGAAACCAGAAAAACACAAAAATAGCATCCATGGTCTTGGTGTGTTGGGGGTGGGGGTAGAAGGACTCGCAATGAGTTACTTATATTTTACAGCCAGGGCGGGGAAGAAGAGGAGTGAGGAAGTGGGAGAGTGGGAGGCAGCTGGAGAGGAAAACCTGGGCTTCTGGCTTGTTTCAAAATGTTTGACCCAGATGGATGCGGCTTTTCAAACAGGAGGACAGACACAGCCATTAATAAAAACAAACACAAAACAAGGGGCAATGGTGGAAGGGAGGAAAGAGAGGCGGCCGCTGGCCAGGCTGAGGGAAAGGCCATGCCAGGCAGGGTCAGGCAGAAATGTACTTTACAGTCGATGGAAGAGCTCAAGGCTTTCTGAAGAAATAAAGGAGGTAAAATGGAGTGGTCAATTATAGAGCCCTAATTAAGCCAACTTTTCAATAACCCACCAACAGGTTTCCTAGGAAGACGAGTAATTTTTTTGTATGCACTCATGATTTCGCACAGTAACCGGAGACCCAAAATTAGCCGTAGAAGTTAGGCTAGCTGTATCAATCCCATACTGGCCGCTTCAAGTTGGGTTTTGTGACTGTTGTATGTTTTAAAGGTGGCTATGTTCACAATGACCTGGACCCTAGGGTACAGGATATCAATAATGGCCCACTTACCTTACTGAACTGTGTCTCTGGTAAATTTCACAGGACCTGGGCCCTCTATTATTTTTCTCTTTTTTGGTAGTCGGGTAGGGGCAATGAAGTTTGTCTGCCTTTTGCACAGAAGGGAACCCCGTGTCATTTAGAAGTGTGATATGTCAGCAGCTTGGATTCCATGGGAGAATAAAAATGTGTTTGTCAAAGGTGTTATACCAGGTTGGTTTTATTCATTTGTATTTCACACCGGAGAGAAAACAGCCATGAGCATATTTTAACAACCCCAATATTGTTAAAGGGCATTCCTGTCCCTTCTTATTTGAAGATTTTTGTGTATATGCATGTTTATTGTCTGGAGGGGGGAAGGTTGCTATCCGCCTGAGCCTGGGCTTTGGCAAATTTTGTCTGATCTTCAGGATACTTCATAACAGAAAAAACAAGTCGGCTCTTCAGTCTTGGGGTGAATACAGTTGCTCCTGGGGACCTGGCCTTAGAGACTTGGGAGGGTCAGGATTAGATGGCTAGATGCACTTCTCAGCTTACCACCGGAAGGGCCCAGCAGGTCTTCTTTGGCCAGGGGAAAGGTCAACTTTCGACGTATTTGACACTAATTAGAACTATGTCTCAGGTGAAATGGATGCATGTAAAACAGTCTGGTTACAGACTCCAGTTTCCTACAGCAGCGAACAGGTTTTCAGCGCCTAATCAGACTTTCACTCCTGCCTGCTCCTCCTCCTCCTTTATGTATCCATTCTGCACCTCCTATCTCCCTTGCCTTACATTCTTTGTTGCTTGTTGTGATAAAATACTTTCCAAGTAAACTTTCAGTGGAATTGGCTTTTGGTTCATGGCAAGCCCGATGCTCCAAGCCTCGCCTAGCGCTTCTCGTCAGCTAGGGGGCGCTCGGTGCCCGTGTCATGGCTGCGGTGCCTCCACCGCTATGCCTGGGAACCCGCGTCCATCAGCAGCAGCAGCAGCAGCAGCATCGGCAGCCACGGCAGCAGCTTCTGCAGTTTGGGTCGCTGCAAAATGTCTTAAGCGTGAAGTTGTAATATTGATTTTCAAGCAGAGATTCGGGCAGGACAAAATGAGAATATAAGTTTGAAAAATCTATTTTCAAGCCATGGCCATCGATTTGTAAGCCTTTACCTGGCAGGTGGGGAGGTATTTTCTTTTCCTTCAATTTCCTTTTCTTTTTAAGCAATTAAAATGGTTATTCCTGGATGAGCGTATGTCCCCTGATCTGTCCATGGTCTTGACGTTCTGAACATTTTGTTTTGTTGGTAAAGGTATTCAGAACCCATTTAGAGAGTCTGGGAACAGTAAACATAATTTTAGGGGTGGTCCGTTTTAGGGTGTGTTACCTGGGGAGGGGGTCACTGTGAATTGCTGCTTAAGGGAGTCCTGGACCCAAGACAGATTGATGGATGGAAATCCTTTCCGCTGTGATTTGATGGCACTTTCCATGTCGTCTATTCCATAGTGAGCCCATGGAACTACGGGAGCAATCTCTTTCCCTAAAGACATAACATAACTCAAATCATGTGGACAATTTTGTTTTTGAGGAGTGTGTGCTTGCCAGGGCCAGCAGCAGCCGGACCTTTCACACCAGACAGTGCCCTTCGTGGATGGCCTGTCATGAAGATCCCCAAATGTGTGGTTCAGAGCTGGGGAATATATGGACAGTGTTGATGGTGGGGTTTCTGGATCGATAGCGACTTCGCTTTAGAGTTCAAGAAATCTGCAGACAGCACAGTAAGCTGGAGTCCTAGGCATGAGTTCAGTGGGTGAGCTGAAGAGCCTGCTCTGACACGGGAAAGTGCTTTTATTCTAACCTGAAAGAGAAATAAATTAGGTCAGACAAAAGCCTTCGCTGTCATCAGCTGGAGGAAGAGGGCCAGCCATTTATCTGATGATTTCTCTACTTCATTTAATGTTTGAATCCGGCCAGTGGTAAGCACACCATGGAGGCAACTACAGAGGATAACTCTGAAACGAGGAATGTGGTACCTTTCAACCTTGGGTCTGGGCAGTGGCTTTTGGCCTGCAGAAAACTGTTTTTTTTTTTTTTTTTTTTTAAACCCCAAATTCAGTTTATAGGAACTCCCAATCATTTGCCTTGGAATTTGGGAGCTTTCCTGAGCTGTGACTACACACTAACACAGACATTCAATTCGTGGGGGTAAAATACATATATACGGGGTAGGGGGACAGATGGCGGCTGGATGTTTTCCTGTCAAAATCTTTCTCTTTCATGAAGGCAGGGCTCTCTGGCTGCCTGCTTGGGCCTTCTTTTTAGCTAAAACTCTCCAAGGATATTGTCCCCAGGTTAATGCTGATGTCACATCTGGGGAGGCTAGGTGAACATAAACTCTTTTGGGGGGGCTGCACCCTGCACCGAATGGTCAAGGTATTGATGCCGGCTGAACATGCAGGAAGATTTCATTAGCTGTAACACACTTGTTTTCTGCTTAGTCGGGAGGAGTCAGAAGAATGCTGGGGATGTGGTCCCGTGTCCTACAGCTGTTCCGATGGTGGCTTTGCCCTATCTCGGCACTCAGTTGACTCATGAGATCCTGCCTGGGGGGTCTTGAGTGCTCTGCGCTCCGACCTCATAAATCTGCTTTCCTGTACTCGAGAGCTGAATACTGGCCTTTGAGATCTGTGCATATTCTGTTCCCCGTGTCTCTCTGGTTTGTGGACTGCCTCCCTTGAGTGCTTAGCTTTCCCAGGATGTGCCTAAAAATTGCTGGGAGCAGGCTGTCAGGGGCACATACATCTTGTGTCTTCCTCAGGAGCTGGTGAGGGGTGGGCACAGCGATCTCTTGTTTACTGACAGAACAACACTAGATGGTGAGCAGTGCTGTGTTCCGGGGACTCTTGCTGCCGTTTTGACATATGCAAGTCTTTTGTGTAGCCGCTGAAATTCCAGAATTTCATTCTTTTTTTTTTTTTTAACCCCCTCTCTTTCTCTGTGGCAGCTGATAATTTGCTTGGGTGTGGAATTAGCCAGCTCAAGCTATTTACTGCAATGAAATGCCAGACCACACAAAATTAAGTAACTTCAAAGTAAAAAGAGAGAGAGAAAAATCCTCTGTTTTGCTATAACTTTTTATGACCTTGTTCCACGGAACTGCTAAAATACAAATGCATTTGTGGACCACTCTAAGGGCCTTCTAGGACAGAGTGCCGAGAGACTCAAGAGAGCTGAGTGCCAACGTTACTGCGATTAACAAGTGCCTCCGAGGGAGACATTGCTGCTGTAAACCAAAGATGATGGGGTTGGAGCCATGTTTAAATTTCTACCTTGGAGAAGAGACATAGGGAGAAACTGCTGCCCTGTGGGCTTCTTGTAGCCTCTGAGGATCTGGATCCCCCTGGAGACAGCCTGATGTGCATTGTACCCATTGACATCCTCTCCCATCTCCACCATGGCTTTGAAAACCCAAACATTAAACAAAAGAAATGCCCTCATTTGGCCGCAGAGAACACTCTAAGATAGGATCATTGCTGGCCCCATAGAGACTCTGAAGATTGAAGGCACTTGCAGTTTCTTAGACAAATATGTTTAGGAGGTGTTCTGTCGTTGATAGATTTTTTCTTCCTGGTTTTTTTTTTTTTTTAAGGAAGCTCTTTTATTTATCAAAGCATATGTCGATTCATCCTCATTTGTCATGGTCTTAGCTTTTCATTTTAACTTTTGGGCATGAGAATGTCTGAGTATAAATTTCCTTATTCCTCTCTTAGTCTGTTCTTAGTTTTGTGGGGATCCAGCCTCCTGAACTCTGTTTTTGGGGTTCTGGAGAGCCGTGTGCAGTAGGAGCAAGGGGCTAGGACTAAGCCTGTGGAGCACTTTAGGAGATGTTTAGAGGTTGATCCATCCACCTTTCCCCCAGGCCAGGCTATTAGAGGACAGTCTGTGCAGATGGGGGTCCCCTGCCCTTACCATGTGATTTCCCTCCCTAGAGCCTATCAACTAAGGCTGTATAAGTGAGGCTCCTCCTGTAGCCAGGACGTCTTTTTCCTGGGATGCTGACTAGGCTCCATCACACCCCTCTGTGGTCATATTAGCCCTAATCCCGGTCAGTTTCCGGGGAGGAGAAACCCATTCCATTTCCTGTCTTTATCCCACTAGTCAGGAATGGTGAAAATTTCAGGTCAGGCACGGTGGCGCATGCGTTTAATCCTAACATGGGAGGCAGAGGCAGGTGGATCTCTGAGCTCGAGGTCACCCTGGTCTACAGAGCTAGTTCTAGGATAGCCAGGGTGACACAGCGAAACCCTGTCTCGAAAAACAGAACAAAACGAAAAAAACTAGCAACAACAACAACCACATAAAAAAAAGAAAGAAAGAAAAAGAAAAGGAGGAAGAAAAGAAATGGTGAAATTTCAAATTTTAATTTGAGCTGCATGCTAGGGTTGGCATAAAGTAGGCAGGATGGCGGCCTGCTGTGTGCTACGGCCCTGTCCTTCTGGGGACGTGGCTCTTAGAGAGTCTTAGGGGAGATGTGGGGAAATGACACCTGGGACCTGCTGGACTTCTAAACCCACCGAGGGAGAGTGGTCAGGGCAGAGGGGGTGGAATAGAGTGTGGAATTCCTGCTCTGGACTCTGGTAGTTGGGACCTGCCAGATCCCTGTTGGGGACCTAACCCTTCGTGACCCAGCACGGACACCCCACCCCATGCACGTTTCACTCTTGGCCTCCATCTCTTCCTCACTGGGCATTTCATTATTCCCTCAGTTGGAGAACTTCATAAAGCCTCTGGTCGCGCCTTGCGTCATCCGGTCATAGATCATTTTCTCCCCCAAGAATTGATTCCTGCTTCCTCCCACCCAGCCCCCTCCTTCCCTCCCTTCTGGTTGTTATTTTCCCTCTGATCCAATAAATTAAAAATTGATGGGAGCTCAGAAAGCGTTGTGCTCTGCGGGGTGCCAGTGTAGGTGGTGGTGTTACTGTGGCGGTATCTCTCGGTGTCTCGGCCTCTCCCGAGTGTCCACTGGAAGGCTATGAGAGGAACCCTTTGCGGGCTGTTGGTAAGCACAGGCTAGCTGGCTCTGGCTTCCTGGGAAGCAGGCACAAAGTCTCCAGTCAGAGGAGGCAGGGCTCGGTGGATGCCGAACATTTCTTGTAAACATACATATGCATTGTGATGGTGGCAGTGACGTTGGCGGCATACTGTTTTAACAGCCTGCCCCTCCCCCCAGCCCTTCCTTACTGTCTCCACCTACATTGTTGAAACCGTACTTTCTGTGGGTTAGCCATTAAGGACAGAGATTTGGAGTCGAACAGAAGCAAAGGGGAACATGAGCCTACGTATTGTGTCTGCAGCAGTGTGTGTGTGTCTGCAGCAGTGTGTGTGTGTGTGTGTGTGTGTGTAATAGTGTAAACACCTCATGGTCTGGGGACAGCAGGTAGTTGGTCTCTTGGCTGGAATTCTCTGAGGGTGCAGGTGCAGGGCAGTTGTTGATGGACCGGCATGGGCAGGGCCCTAGGATCTATGTGCACATAGGGAACTCCCAGGCCAGGTAAGGCCTTCTGAGCCCTGCTGCAGGTTTGATGGTTGCTTGGCTGGGCTAGTGTGAACAGCTCCTCTCTATTTCTGTCTTCTGTCCCAAATTCCTTCCCAGTGGAGCTGAGACATGGGAAGTTTGCCTTAGGATCAAGGGTTTCCCCTTCCACTTAACAATGATGCTCATTATTATTTGTGAAGCCTGATTTCATTGCCTCTAAATGCGTTTACCAGCTGGGAGAAGGCCCAGCCTTGTAAATAAAATGTGGTTTTGTTGTAAAAGAAAATCTAACTCTCTCTCTCCCTCTCTCTCTCTCCCTCCCTCCCTCTCTTTCTCTCTGTAAATATACATTTGTTCACATGCTTTAGATTTAATATTTCAGAACTTTCTGCAATCCCGTGGTATCTTACATTCAAGCAAGTTGCCGGCTGCATCTGTCCATTCATTTTCCCTCTTTAATGAGTCAAACATTTTAGCAACTGCTGTTCTTACTCGGCTCACGGTGTATTGAGAGCAGTAATATTTTGCAGGCTGCCTGACACTTGGAGCTTTTCAGGGACGCACATATCCAGGATCGCTTCACCTGTGCCTTGCTTGCTAAGGCCTGAGTTTGTGGGATGAGGCCGAGGGAAGGGGCTGGTTTGTTGAGTCTGGGGTTAGAATGGTTGCTTTTCATCTCCTCAGTGTGGCAAGTGGGACTCTGCCTATGGAAGCATAGGCTGGGGCCTCCAGGCCGGGCACATCTGGGATATGCAAATGTCTGGGCCAGAGGCACATCTTCAGTACGAGGCCGCCGCCGCCGCCAAGGAGGGTTCCCAGAGGGCCAGCCTCCCTCTTCTCAGGACTTGACCAAGAGGCTCTTTCCCCTTTTCTTTCTTCCGTTATTGATACAGTTCTTAGAAGGGACACACACACACACACACACACACACACACACACACACACACACACTACATGCCCAGCCCATATCCGCCTGCCAACGGAAATGAAACCACAGCCTTTGGGTGTCTCTGAGAGCTTCTGTCTGAGCTTTCAGACCCAGTCAGCTGCCTGGTCCACACACTGAAGCTGAGGTTCAGTGGGACTCTGCTGCCCGAGTGCTGGGGGGGCAATCTTGCCATCTTTCTCAGCAGAGAATCACTAGCAACAGGCCAGAGTTCAGAGACCCACTCACACAGCCTGGGGGTTGGGAAAGGAACCCCGCTCCTTGGCAGTGACAGGGTGAGCATGCTGTCACCACCGCCAGGAGTTCTACTTTCCGCGCTCAAAGTGGGAGGGGAGGTAGTTTTTATTTTTTTCCCCTGGTTCCTTCTCCTCCCAACTCCTTTAGTAGTGGCAGTGGGTTGGGTCCCTGTCTGAAAGCCAGTTCCTAAGTTCTGAGTTGAGCCCATCCCGTAGGGCTCTCCAGGTTGACTGTCTGTAAGGGGGAGACCCAGAACTCAGAACTACAGCTTAGTGAACAATGTTGGAGACCTCCACACCCCATTGCTGGGGCTCACAGGGTTTGCTTCATGAGGGAGCTGAGACGACAGACAGATGGACAGACACAATCAGATATTGCAGGAAACGATGCTAGTTTTCAGTCTTGGTCAAGGAAGGCGTGGACAGATACGATGAACAGACATATATGATATTTACTAATTTTTATATTAGTCTGCGTTTCTTTGGAGTTGGAGAATCATTTTGAAATTTTGTGGCCTGAAACCTCCTAGCAGAGAGGACATAACTCAAACTTTAGAGAATTTTCCAGGTGGGTGGGCATGGCTGAAAATGTTCATAATAATAATGATAATAAGAATAATAATATATAATGCTGTTATTATTATTATTTTACCGACGGTAGACTCAATTAAAAGGCGAAATGGAGCCCTTGGCTGTGGGGAGTGACACTAGGTTGAGGATGTGGGTTTATTGTTTTTATCGAAGGCTGTAAGGGCCAGGTGTGTTGCCAGGCCAGCTCAAGGTGGGCATTGAAAAGCCATCCCAGGCATAGCACCTCACCCTGCTGAGTTTGAATTCTCAGTTTTATTTTGCCTCCTTTTTCTTTTTCTTTTCATCTCATTTCCTTTGTGCCTTTTTTGGGGGGCAGATAATATTTTGACACTCTCCTCCCATTGATTAGTGTTCCCTTTCTGCAAACGGGGCACAATACATCCTTATATTTCTAAAGGACTGTTTGCATAGCCCTCTCTTTTGGCTCTGAAATTATGTATATGTAATTGGTAATTAAAGGTACAAGCTTTTCAATATAAACAGTATTGCTCAATGTTAGATTATTAAAGGAAAAGGAGGCACCGAATAATTACCTTTTACGTCCCGACAAACGATTTACAGGAATCCAGTCTCTCCCTCGAACCTTCAACTTGAAGGTTGTGATTACATTTTAACCATGGCACGGCAGCTTTTCATAAGATAAATCGGCAAATTAATTACGTCGCATTGTCTTCAAGCTCCCTTTTAAGTAAACTCCGATTTCTTTTCCAAGTATAATTAATGGTTATGGGGTGGTGTGGTGAGGATTGTCCCTTTACCTGTCTACTTTTATTTTGTTTGTTATTGTTAACAGTCTGCAGACAACAGATTTAGGATTTACATATCTGTGGGGTGTTTCTGAACTGCCATGTTTTCGGGTGCTTATCTACATTTAATTCACAGAGGGCCCTGCGTGTCTCTCAGTGACCAGAGATTCAAGGTGTGATTTCCATCAACGGTACCTGCTCCTCTCCCTGTGTGGCTCCAGGGGCACATTCTATGTCACCAGCCTCTGATGCTGCATTCAGTTTTGCACATGGACTCACACAGGCCCTGAGCAAGTGTATGCTCAGAAAACATGGAGCAGCAACTTACATGTAGTATTGGAGATGCCACAGACTATTTCCCTTCAGTTTTCCACTCTGGCTCTGGCCCATTAATAACCTCACTGCCACGGAATGTGTCTTCCTCCTTTTCACTCCTCCGGCTTCTCTGTGCCAATCATTACCCTTTCCTAATTGCTGTATAGCTTAAAATTTAACCTTCCTCCTTGGTGTCAGACCCGTGGCTGTTCCCAGATCCTATGAAGACCTGGTCACTTGTGCCTTTTGCCCAGCTGACACAGAAGAATTCCAGCCAGAGTTTCCCAGACCCCAAGGGGAACAACGGAACCTCCGTCCACTGCCTTTGATTTATTATACCACTTTGCTGCTGAGCTTTCCAAGGATCCCTTGAGGGAGTGGCTGATTCTTGAAGCATTTATTAGCTTCAAAATGTTTGGGTCCTGTGCCCCTTCCAAAATAATAACACAAACAACAAAAGGTAGTGTCCTGACTGCTAAAGAAATTTAAAAACATCCAACCCATTGAAAGTGTGGTTTGAGATCTGCCCAGAAATGATTCTGGAGTCTGAAGAGACTTTTTTTTTTTTTTTCTTGGAATGAAAAGAAAACCGACCTATGAAAAAGGACGGTGTGAGCTGATGAGCACTGAGAAATTTCTGAGGGTATGGAGGTCTGAGCAGGAGCGCGCTGTGTAGGGGAAGCCAGCTCTCTCTTCAGTTTGCTTTTCTTCTGCGTTCTGGAATCTGACTCTCTTTGCGGGGGCCCCCCCCCCTCCCCGGACTGACTTTCCAACGCCTGTCTGGGTTTCTGTTTTCCACTTTGGTGCCTGGCCAGGACTCAGGTAGAAGAATGCGAGTAGGAAGCTCATGAATGGGGAGGCTAAGAACATGAATGAGAGCTGGTGGGGAGAGGACACGGCTCCAGAATGAGCGAGGGGGGGGGGCGGCATTTGGGCCTTGCTTCTCAGCCTTGTCACCCACTGGAATAAACTGGGGCAGCTTGAAGAACGCCGATGTTTGACTTTTCCAGTCATTGATCTGGAGTGAGACGCTCTGGGAGTGATGTTCAGATACCCTGAAGTGTGAGAGCCTCGTCTCCAGCTGATGCTGCCGCAGCTGGGGGGGGTGGAGGTGTTGTGTGCTTGTGCACACTTGTGTGTAGGGAGAAATTGGCAAGGTGTGCTCTAGGGAGCCAAGAAATCAGGGCTGCTGCGATGACCTCAGGGCTATGACGGGAAGGGACGGTGAACTCCAATTCTGGGAGGTTTTGGGGAGCCACAGAAACTGGCAGTAAAGGGGCTTGCTTCTTAGCGGGGAGGGGTGGAGGGAGCCGGTGCTTGTGATCACCTAAGCCCATCTCTGTCTTCTCTGCCCCCTCCCCTGTTTCCTTTCTGTCTCCAGCAGAGGCTGACCATGTGGAGGCTGCCATCCTCGAGGAAGATGAGGGTCTGGAGATAGAGGAGCCTAGCAGCCTGGGGCTGATGGTGGGTGGCCCCGACCCTGACCTACTCACCTGTGGCCAGTGTCAGATGAACTTCCCGCTGGGGGACATCCTGGTTTTTATAGAGCACAAGAAGAAACAGTGTGGAGGCCTGGGCGCCTGCTACGACAAGGGCCTGGACAAGGGCAGTCCTCCACCCTCCTCTCGCTCTGAGCTCAGGAGAGTGTCTGAGCCAGTGGAGATCGGGATCCAGGTCACCCCTGATGAAGATGACCACCTACTGTCACCAACGAAAGGCATCTGTCCCAAGCAGGAGAACATTGCAGGTATGACATTTGCTCACCTGGTGGCTGCTGAAACTACCTCCCCAGCTGATCCCACCCCCTGACCTTGGAGCATTGATTCTTGGGGAGGTCCAGGGCCTTTGAAGAGGGTCTCTGGGTCATGATTTGGGGCTGTGACCTTCCGGGGAAGACAGCCAAGGGAGGCCTGGCTGCTACATGTTGGGTACTTTGCTTTTGGAGAGGGAACTCTATCTTGTGCTTAATCCAGAAGTGACCTGGAATGCAAGATGGAAATTTGGAGGTTGGTTTGGCCCTCTCTTGGTTGGTGATCTTGGCTCAGTCCCTGGCTTTGGAGCCAGGCTTGGTTTGGACTCTGTTATTCCCAACCTGGATACAGTGTTTTCCTCATCTCTAAGATGGAGTTCGGGAGACCTCCCTTGTGTTGATGGTTAGAGGCACTCAGAAGATTCTGTACTTCTGAGTATGTCTGTACCTGCTAGGCACTTAGGTGTGGCATTTGTCTTCCCTCCTCTCTGGGGACTCAGTTTCCCCAACTATGAAAAGAAGAGCAAGCCATCTGATCCATGAGCTTGCTTCCCATTTTGCCTGACCCTCAGGTTGTGGGAACCTGTCTGAGCTCTGATCCCCTAAGGGGAGAATGGACATTCTTTTTTGGCATGCTATTTGCTTCTACCTAGATAGCTGTTCTGTTGACCTGAAGAACAAGTGTGGAGCCTATGCCCCAGGTACCATATGTGTCCTTCAGTGGTGACTTTGCTGTACATCTTTCCTTCCTGGCCATACTATGGTGTACTAGAGTCTCCCAGGGAGCTTCTGGGTAGTGTGCAAGCCAAAGCTTTCACTTCTAGGGAATGTGGGAGCCCTGCTCTACTTTGTTCCCCCAAAGAGACAGCAAGACAGGCTTTAGAGTTTGTGCAGATGAGGGTTCAAGTCCTGCTTTCTGACTTTGGGCTAGCTGCTTCGTGAGTTTGAACCTCAGTTTCCTCTTTTGTCCATAGGGAGTAAATAATCCTAGCAGGCCTGCTATGAGAATGGAGAAAGAAAGGGTTCCACCTGTGCTTTGGCAGTGGAGCTGTCTCTCAGGGTTTTCATCTGGCTTTGCATCATGCAAGTAGGTAGCCAGATGGGGAAATGTAAACACAGTCCCTGCAGTGTTTGGGTCATGCCCTTGAGGACACTGGGGCACTGCATGTTCTTAGGAGGTGACACAAAGCATAGGCCACGACTGCCCATCAGAAGTAGTCATTGTCAAGGCAGGCCCAGCTCCACCACATGGCAGTCGCATACCTTCGGGCCCCAGTTTATCTACCTGTACACTGGGAGTAACTGGATAGCTTGCAAACGTCTGAAGACACAGGCCGGGCAGTGGGGGGACCTGTGGACGAGTTTGACTTGGACTTTGCTTTTTTGGTGGGTACCCTAGTGGGAATCAGGTATGAAAACAATGCCAACATAACCAGGCGAAAAAACATGGCCAGCATGACACCCCACCATTGAGGCAAGAAGGGTGTCCAGTCCCTTGTCTGCATTGTCAGACATATCACTTGGGATAGATTTCAAAAGTGGTGGGGGGAATGCCTGGTGTAGCTTTTGAGGGGTGGCTGGTCCCTATTTACCTTCATCTGCTGAGCCCAGCCTCCAAATCCTCATTTTGTGTTGAAAAGTCTTTTCCAATGAGAGCCTGTGGATCACCGTGGGGAAGTTTGCTTAAGAAAGCAACGAAATGTGGTTTTTCAAAAGGCGGTTAATCTCCCAGCCGCTTCGTCCTTATCCCCCAGATCCCCCTTCCACACTCTGCTTCCTTACCCCCCATACTGCCAATGACCCACAGTCTTTTTATTTTCTGTGTGACGGGAGATATCCTCAGCCCTTCTGTTCAGTGGCAGGGCAAGAGGAGGAAGGTGGGGAATGGATTTCTTCATTCTGGAAGAAATATGGAGACTAAGCCCCTAGAGGTCTAAAGAGATATGTTTGTTTAAAGTATTTAAAATGTTATTCTCATCAAAGGCATAAAGCACCCTGCATGCTGTGTCAGCCACAACTGGCCATTTCATTCTTATGACCCACCCCCCTTCCTTTCCACCCCAGGGTCTCCTGGCTCCGCCTTACTTGGGTACCAACTTTTTTTCTTTTTTCTCTTTTTTTCTCCATTTAATGGAAAGGAAAGATTAAAGAATAAAACATCAGTGGCTCAAATGTATAAAGTAATTTAATATGGTGAGAGCATTAATTATTTTAGCTTAATTGAATTCTGAGGACTCTGCAGTCCTTGCAGCCTGGTAGACAAGGCCTGTTTATTATTTCTCTGTGTAGATTAACAGTAAAGGAAACACAGATAACTTTCAGTTATTTATTGTAAAATAAATGTGTCAATTCATGTGTAAAGCAAGCTGCTCAAAGATAATTGAGTCTTTATATTTTAAGAGGGGAGCCAGGAATCACGGACTCTTCCCTACCCAGGCTTCCGGAAATCCTTACAGCTGCTGTCCAGGCCCCTGCATACTGGCCTCAGTGGGCTCCCTACTCCTACTTCCTGGCTGTGGCGTCAGGGGCTCTTCCCAGCTGCTCCATGCCCTTTGCTGTTTTCATTGGCCTTGCTGGTCCCTGCCAGTAGTTGGTGAGCAGGTGGCTGTTGATTCTTCGGACTCTGCTTCTGGCTGGCCAGGGTGGCTGAGTCCATGGTGTGGTTGTGAGAGTGTCAGGTTCTGGAGCCTGCAGCCTGCAGCCTTCTCTTGGTTCATATAGCCTTTCCTCTTTACCAGAAACTTCCAGGAGCAGGGCCCCAGAGATGGATGGAGGTGTTGAGATTCTTCCTGCCCTTAACTGTGTCCCCAGGGTGAGAACTAAGTTGGGATTTGACCAGTCATCCAAACAAGGTGTGGATGGATTCTGTCCCTGCCCTTCCTTGGGCAATGCCATTTTGGAGATAGCCATAAGTGGTTTGTGATCTTTTTGCTGTTTTAAATGATAGAGGAATGGGAAGGTACAGGGAGGAAGGAATTTGAAAAGCTCAGCTCCTGGAGGATGCTCATTCATTCATTCATTAATTGAACACCTATGCTCTTCCTCTTGAGAAAGTGTCCCTCAAATGGAATGTGTGAAAAGATAGCAGCCCTGTCCTTGATGTTGGCTTGGTGGTCTGGGTCCTCCTCGATGTTCACCTCCTGTGGTAGAGGAAGTCCCTGGCTGCTGGTATCAAGGCCCACCCAGGGATAGTGGTGATTGGCTAGAAGTAAAGCCTTTGGCTGGAGGTCAGAGTCAAGAGAGCAGGGGTACCTATGGTAATATCCACCCATGGAGGTTCTGGGTGCAGCTAGTGATGCCTTCCTGTGGCGTCTTCCTGCCTCTGGCAGGGACTCTGCTCAGGCACTAGGTGCTTGCACCCAGGCTGACCTGGGTGGGGGGATGAGACACAGGGTTTGCTGAGGGGTTGTCTAGGGAGGGATGGAGAGGAAAGGGTTCAGTTGATTGGAGTCTGAAGCTGTGTAGGAAAGGCAGGATGTGAGGCCACTCTGCTCCCAGCCCTTCACAGACTCAGTTTCCTTATCTGCGCATGCAGCTAATGATGACTCAAGCCTGTGTGTGTGGGAGGTCACAAGTATAATACACATGTGCAGTGCACATATGTGCTCCCCCCCACCCAGGTTTTCCACCATGGCACTCTGCTCCCTAGCTACACACACTTTTGGGTGTTTTAGGAAAGGCTCAGTGAGAGAGCTATGGAAGCTTCCACAGGGCTCTGAGACTCACACATCAGAAACAATGGCAGGGGGAGATGTCCACCCCTGTCTCTTTTATCACACTAATGTCACGTGATATCTATTGCAGTGCCTCACCTGGGAAGGGCATGGGAACCTTGATGTCCCCTGGACTGAACCCAAACACCTTTACTCCAGCTGGTCTGAGGGCAAATCACTCTGCTTTTCCAGCCTCAGTTTCTTCCTGCACCCACTTTTTAGTATCATGAAGGAGACTCAATGAAATGTGGCCTAGGTTATACCTCAGAGCAGAAATCAAGTCAGAGGTAGACCACCCAGCAGAGGAAAGAGTGGACCCGGCTTAGCAGCGATGGGGAACCTGTTTTCTCAGTCTTACTCTTGGAGCTGAATCTGGTCCTCTTCGTTCTCCTCAGATGGCCTCCAAAGGAAATTTGGTTCTTCACGTTACCACCCTGTCCACATCCAAAAGGGGGCCCGATGGAGAGGAATCTGCTGTTGGCCTTTCTTTTCTTTTTCCCTGAATTGAAAAAAAGAAAATAAATAAAAGGAGGACATGACTCTTCCTGAGGGGTTGAGGTTTTTTATTTTAGATATAAGGGAGAAAACAGACAGAGACAGAGACATCTGTGGAAGTCCAGAGTGAGCATGGGCAGACCGGGCTGGGGCATGTTTGAGAGAGGAGGAAGGAGAGCAAGAGAGATCCCGCTGACCGAGATGGGTGCTTGGGCTAAGAGTCTGGTGTAGCCCAGCCCAGTCCCTAGGCAGGAGTAGTTTAGGGTGGAGGGCGGGAGATGCCAACCAGGAGGCCCTTGTAACAGGTAGGGACTGAGGGTTGCTGGGAGAATTAATAGACATCACAGCCATTTGTCCCAGGTTTGAGTCCTAACACCCCCAAGCCCCAAATGTCAGTTTTCTGAAATATAGGATATAGGATAGTAGTGATGGGAGGTGGCAGGTCCCTAGCTTGGAGGTGGCAGCTGGTCATCACAGTGGTGGCTGTGCTTGCTGCATGTGTCTTCATTGGAAACCTGAGCTGGGCCCAGGATGAGCCTGGAGAGTCCTAGTACAGACGGGGGTTTATGGCTTCAGAAACCCACTGTTGGAGGAAAGGGGTCCTGGTGAGCCCCATGATTTCCATGCTGCTCTGAGACTATTCGCTGCAGGCTATGTAGAAAATTCAATGTGAAAAACCGCAGCATTAGCTTGAATGTGAGAGGAGCAAGTAAATAAGAGGCTTGTGCTGGCAGCTGGAGATAACCCCACTTGCTGGATACCTCAAAACACTTGCATTTGATCTATTTGGAGTTGCTATTTTCCCTCAAAATTAAGATTAGTTAAATCCATGCATATTGTGGTATGGATTATCTCTTTTTATTATTGAATCGTGACAACTAATTATTAGTTCCGTCTGCAGTGAGGCACAGGCCCGTCTTCTGACTGAGGAACCACAGCCCTGGGTGAACACTGGCTGGTGGACTGACGTCAGGGCTCAGGATGGTTTGCCGGGAGGTCCAGATAGAGGTTCTACCGGGCCCTTCTCCTCCTGTGCTAGATGGGTTTCTTGGGATGTCCCACTTAATTTTTAAACCTCCAAATAAATATTTCTAATCTTATATTGAATTCAGGTTTGGAAGGTTATTGGAGAAGTTAAGGAACTTGCCCATAGTCACATAGCAAAGCGAAGCCAGACGTGGTTGGCCTGGCCAGCTTGCATAGGCTTTTAGGGAGAAGAATTCTGTCAGTTGCTTGGCAGATCTGGGGGCATCCGGCAAACACCTCTGTCCCCCATCTGGCGTGATTTTTGAAACCCTTGCTGGAATCTGGATGCAGCCAGGAATCCTCAGGCCCCCAAAACTTGACCCTTGCATGTGAAGGCTTTGGAAAGGCGCAGGTGGCAGCTGGGCAAGCTGTACAATGTGAATGTCTGTGGGCCTGGGTTAGATTTTTTTTTTCCCACTGAGACTTACTTGTTTTATTTTATATTCGTTGTTGTAGTTGTTTGTAACCCACAAATACAAATCGTTTGTTTTATTTTGTGGAATTGTGGGTTTGAACAAGTACTAGCTATTCACTTCTGCGAGTCCCAGCCCCCTGTACAACTGGATGGTCTGTTTCTTTCCAGGACCGATGGTTTACTGTAAATTTTACTTGTGTGACTGTATACCCTTAGACCAGGAGCTATTGTTACAGGGCCACTCAGAGGAAGGCTGCTGGCTGGCCTCAGAGGTGACAAGGAAGAGCTGGTAGTGTCACTACAGATTTGGTGGCTTGTCTGAAGTTAGCTCTCATGATCCTGAGTCAGGACATGTGGCATTTTGCTAGCCATCACTGCCCAGCCCTGAGGCTTGGGGCCAGTTATCTCTCCCAGAGGGTCCTACTTCATCTGTAACTGGGGGTGAGCTTCTACACAGCAGGAGACAGAGGCTCCCGAACTATACAGACCAGAGCGGTACTAATGACAGTCACGACCCCAGTTCTGAGCTATAGTCCAAAATTTTACTGGATTAAAAAAAAAAAAAAAAAAAAAAAAGGTCTGCTAGAAGGGTCTCCCGTCTCCCCCTGCACTTCCCATGAGGTGTGTGTCTCTATTTGCTAGATGGCATATTGGCCCATTCTTGCAGCAGCAGCTTGAAAAAGGAAGTGAGGAAAGAAAGAAAGAAATTTGGCCCTGAGGGAGAATTTAGCCACATTCAGTCTGTTACTGTTTTTTGTTTGACAGTGGTTAGCAGTTGACTTGGGTTTTTTATTTTATGTGTGTGTGTGTGTGTGTGTGTGTGTGTGTTGTTGATGGTGTTGTTAGTCTCATGCCAAGCTAGGGAGATTTGTGTCCATGTCTATGCAAAGAAGACAGCCTGGCCTTCACTCCTGTTCCCCTGGGGTTATCTTTTCACTGGAGGTTGTGGTTTTTACCTTGTCGGAATTTAATTTAATATATGCTTACTGGAGCTGAGTATGTGCTATGTGCCACTATTTCCAAGGGCCTTGTAAAGATGGACCCTCCGCTTAATCATCTTACAACTGTGTTTGGTGGGTGTTAACTTCAACCCCACTTTACAGAAGGGTAAACAAGCAGAGATATGGTCATATTTGATTCTTGGTTCCAACTGCTATCTCCACCCTCTACACGCTGGAAATCAGCTGCTACTTTCATTTTGTAAGAGAGACAACTGAGTCATAGGCAGGGGAGTGCCTACGTTTGTGGGTGGTTCATTGGAACCTGGCTCTTGCCCCATGCCCCGGAAGGCGTCTTTGTTGGGTCCTCCCCTCCTGTGGGACCCAGTGGGTTTTTACTGTGGTAGGGACAGGCTTTTTGCTCCTAGCTGGGCACTGGGTGCTGTCTACTGGGGGCCATTCTGAGAGGAAGTGGGGCCAGGAGGACAGTGGCCCCACCTGTGCTGTGCGTATCTGTGGTTATGTGTCCACTGTTGGCTGTGCTGTCCTAACTGTAGGATGGTAACCTGTAGGTGGCTTTCTGGGTCCAGGAAGAACCAGGCAGGGAGGGATCTGAGACCTGGAAGCTATGTTCTTGCTGTGTGACCTTGAACCTGCCCCGCTTCCCTCTCTGGTTCCCAGTCTTCTAAGCTAAAATGTGAGAAGAGGTATTTAGGTAGACCCCCTCAGCTTCCCATCTAAGCCCTCCTACAAAGCCAGACTTAACTCTTTTACATATGGGGCTTGGAAGGCAAGTTTCCCTGAAGAATTGGCTGTTGAAAATAAAAACCATTGATTGGGGGTGGGGGTGGGGAGGATGAGGTTGCTGATTGGGAAAGGCTGACCTCCTGGTAGTCCACAGGTCTGTGGTGGCATTTGTTTGTGGCTTCCCATACAGTGTACCTGAACCTGGCTCAAGAGGGTGAAGGACTCCCCTCCTGGTGTAGGCAAGCAGTTGAGATGTGCCTCCCAAGGCAGGGCAAAACTCCAGTCCAAAACAGCCACACCTAAAGATGTGTGAGCATAGTGGTCGCCCATGGGCTAGAGCCAGGGGGCAATTTCTAAGACTTTCAGGTTGTCAGTGTGGACACAGCTTTAAAGGGGCAGGCCAACCGTGGGTGTAGGGTTCAGCGCCTAAATGCAGAACCCTGTAAAATGGCTGCAGCCCCAGAGCCTGGCTTATGGCCCCAATGAAGGCACAAGTGAATCCCAGTTAGTGTCCAGCAAGAATAAACCTGGTTACCCTTGAACTGTCTGAGTGGCCTCCTTTCAGCTTTTCCAAGGCAGACCAGATTTCTGGAGAGGGTAGGAGTTAGGGATGGGCCCTTGAGGATGGAGGGCAGGGTCTTTCCTGTTTAGGGTGACAGTAGGGTCTGGTTCTTCTCCCTTATAAACAAATAGGACACTCCTCCCTTGACCCCTTCCCATCTCCAACAAATGGCTGGAAAACCGTTGTGGGGTCCTACACCAGAACTAAGTTCTTTCTTGGAGCCTGAGCTGGGTCTGCCCCCAACCCCCACCTTAGTTCAAAGCTAACCAATGAGGAGACGGAAACAGTGCGGTCTTCTCGGCATCATTGGCTTGTAAAACTTTCCCTGAAAACCAGGCGACTTTATTCGCTGGGAAGGGGAAACAAAGGCATGTCATTTTCCCGACTTGGCCTTTGCTTTGGGGAAAATGGGAAAGAGTCATTTTCGTAAACAGTCTCTCGGAGTCACAAAGGGGTTCTGCGCTTCGGGTCGGAGTCTGTATATTGCAGTGCAGAGGTCTGGAAAGTGGCCCGTGGTTGTGATGGTGGTCTCTAAGGTTTCAGGGTGTTTGAGGCCTGTGGTGGGGACCAGGGAGGTGGGCGGGTGGACATCAGAATCTTCACGATTCTGACACTGACCCTCCTCTCAGGCTCTTGGTACAAGGCACCACTAATGCAATTTCCCACGCACCCGGACAGTGCTACTTGAAAGACTCCGTCTCCTTTCCCGCCTCTAGAGGACAGCAGCCCCTCCCCCACCCAGCCTCTGGCCATCTCCTAGGCTCCGGAGAGAGGGGGTTGGGACTGCACGCCTCCGGCTTGGTCCACGTGATATGCACCTCAGACCCTGCCTGCTTGGAGGTCACTCTGAAGTTTGGGTCCATTGACACCAATCCACCCAGCAAGAGAACACAATGGCTTTTCCCCAATGCCGGCCGCACAGTGTTTTGGGCGGGTGCACGGTGCGGTACGGACACCCACAACTCGGTGACTGCACCCGCGCCTCTCTGGCTGTAGGTAATCTTTCCTAGGCCCGCCCGGGTATGCTGGGGGCCTCTGCCGCACCGCTCCCGGGCCTTGGGGTGCGCCCGGTCTTCCTCTGACCACTCCTGCCCGCCCTCCCCGCCATGCACGTTGCTTGCGCCCTGGGCAGGAGGCCGAGGGGAGCCAGGCCCATGCATAATTCGGGAGCTTAATGGACCAGCTGCCCGCGCAGGGCGCAGAGCTGGCGGAGGCGCAGCTGACCCTGGCGGCGTCTGGCCTCGCGGGGCAGGCGTGCTCCTTTCTTCTCTGCCCGCTTCGGCCAGGGTTGGAGGAAGGGGTGGGGGCGGGCTGGACAAGCCGAAAGGCCACTCATGGGGTGGATTTGTTCTTGGAGCAACCACTCATGCAACTTTTTCTTTGGGTTTCGGGGACTGTGCACCGAGTCACAGTCGCCAGGACTGGCTCCTGCAGGAGTTGCAGTGCGGGTTTCTGCGGAGCGGGCTGAAGCCCCAGATTCCATCCTTTTATGTGCTCCTTTCCTCCGACCCCACCCCCACCCCCTCACCTTGGAGGCCCCCAGCCCAGCCGCAGTCCAGTAAGCACACTCCTGGCATGGAGCCAGCTTCTTTCCTGGGCTGCAGGAGAGGGATGGAGGCGGAGACCCAAGGTCAAGGACGGGGAGGCGGCTGGCTTTGGGGCCCTTTGTGCATGGGATGCCCCTCCTCCACCGCTCGCCCCCTCTCTGCGCAGAGTGCATGCGCCAAGTCGAGCGACCCCTGGCCTGGGAAATTGCATTTCAGAACCCCCTGGAAGCTGCCAGTGAAGCCACGGCGAGGGGCAGACATCCCAGCCTGTGTGATCTTTGCTCAGGGTCCTGGGGCCACCTAAAGATCCCCATCTTTTGCTGATATAGTTCAGAAGGGATCTTAAGCTCACCTTGGCTTAAGGATCCAGGTGAGACCGGAAGGCAGGGGTCTGAGATCCTTCCTGCATACTTGAATTCCTGCAGGGCAGCCAGGCCTCCCCCCAAGTGGGAGAGCTGGGACCTGCTGTTTTAGAGGGGAATCTTGGGCTTGTGACTTTGAAACACTCGGGGACAAAAGTTTTTCCCAATTGTGTAGGGCAGAAAGCATGGGATTAGGAGTGGAGTAAACCCCCTCCTCAACACCCACCGCGTCTTTAACCATACCCCTAGAGAGACTTGGTATGCAAATTGTCACCTTGCTAGAATTCCGGTACTCATTCTGTGTCTTAAAAATTGGCCTCATTGTTAGCTCTCCAAGAGGCACTTACAAACAGTGGTGGATCTCGGAATCAACCAATAAGCCTCCCCCGCTTTTTGTTTGTTTTTGAGACAGGTTTCTTTTAATAACAGCTCTGCCTGTCTTGGAACTCGTTCTGTAGACCAGGCTGGCCTCAAACTCACAGAGATCCTCCCTGCTTCTGCCTCCCTTGTGCTGGGATCAAAGGTGCGCCCCACCATGCCGGGCTCAACCAATAAACTCATAAGAAAACGGGCCAAATATTCTTCTGGAGCTGGTACTCCTGGAATAAAAAAGAGTGTTGATTGCCCAAGGAAGAGGAGGCATTTGCCTTAGCTGGGACATCTAGCCTAGGATTGGGCCCAACTCTCCATTCTCCATTATTTAGAAATAGGTGTGAGCTAGACAGAATAAATGCTTTAGAATGGTAGGCAAGGTGGTTTTAAAAAATGTGTGTCCACGTGCGCCTATGGTTTGGGCCTGACAGGGTGGGCTGTGCCTTCTGACCTCTCTGGGTCCTGTGTCAACAATGCCTTCCTGGCATTTGGAGAAAGAGTTGGTCTTCAAAAGAAAAAGGGAAAAAACAAAACCAAACAAACAAGCAAAAACAAAAACAAAAACAAACAAAAAACCCCAAACCCACAGGTTTTGCTAATTTGAACTTCGAGCAACTAGCTTTTCTGGAGGTGTCTGAAGGTACTTGTCAATTTATTTGTTGAAAAGCTTTGGGGAGCAGCAAGTTGTTCCCAGGAATGGAAACCTCCCCTTCCTGGACAGGAAGGGTTTCTCTCTGCCCAGACTTGCTCTTGGGTTTCTCAGTCGTCCATTTATGTCAGTTCCAACAAGATAGAAACTGCCTTTGGATATCTGTAAATACGGGTAAAGATCACAACCCTGTCCTCAGAATGGACTGGGACGCAAAGGCAGGTTCTGTGTTTGATTAATATTTATGTACCTGAGTTCCTTTAAACAATGAAGATGAAATGCGCTCTCTCTCTCTCTCTCTCTCTCTCTCTCTCTCTCTCTCTCTCTCTCTCTCTCTGTGTGTGTGTGTGTGTGTGTGTGTGTGTGTCCCAGCTCTGCAGTCAAAAGAGATGAACATTTTAGTGTGTTTGGAGGCTAGATGTGTGAGAGAATGGGTCACTGTTCATGGTTTGCTTTTGGGACAAATGTCCTGGGGTTGACTGGCTTAATGGCCACATAAGAAGAAGGCTGGTTTTTTATTTGTGTTTTCCTTACGTTGATGACTTGAAGGTGATTTTAAAAATTATGCATTTTTTCCTCCTCTAGATTTGAGCTAAGGCTTGGGGCTGTGTAGTGGAAGGTTTACCTCCAGGGCCTGACACTCAGCCCCTTCCACTCCACCCCACCATCCTTTGGGTCTTTCATGCCTAGGTGCCAGAGTGACAGAGGGCTGCCTGGCTATGTGGCTCTGAGCCCTGGGCTGTGTCCTCAGGGCACAGGTAGCTTTGCTTGGCTTTGTTCAGGAGCAGTGTGTGGGAGGTGTGCCTGGAAATGGAGCCCTCTGTCAGCAGGATCCTGTGGCAGCCCAACCGTTGGGGTTGGTAGCTGAAGCGGGGGCAGAAGAAGCCTTCTACAGCATCACTGCCCAGCACTTTCACTTCCGCTGCTTGGAGAAATCTCCACGTTCTTGTAGAATTAATTCCCTACAGCATCTCTTCTTTCGGTGGCACCTGCACCCCGCTTAGGCGTTCGATAAATATTTGTTGCAGTTGGAGAGTCAGGTATCTCCTCAGGGCTTAGGCCCCGGGGTGAAGGAGACTAGAGCCTTTGGCACACAGCCTGTCCTGTCCTCCAAGTACCCAGGGCCAGCTCGAGCCCCTCAGCTGGTGCCTGTATCTGTAGAATGGGGATGTATCTTTTTTGCTTACCGGTTCCGTGAAGCTTTGGCTGGTTTCGTAGACACCATACCCGAGAGACTGTTATTGTTTGGGCCCTGGGGGCGGGGCGACTAATTTGCAAGGAACGGAATCCAACAGCTGCTTGTATATATAGGGTGTTGTTTTTAATGCAATGAGGAAGCATTTGGGGGTTTTCGGGAGAGGCTTATGGTGGTAACTAGGAAACACCCCTCACCCATCTCCATTCACGTTAGAGGCCCTTCTCTGCAGCCCCCTACCTCCAGCTCCTCCTTGTTGGGGAACATCATGTGATTGATGATCTTAATACTGGGTGATGTTACTGTTGCCCTTGACCTGAACACCCCAGAAAAAGTCCTTTCCTGTCCTCATACTAGCTTCTGGCCATGGAAGGGTAGGGAGCAAGTTGAGGGTGGGTGAGGAGGGTGGGTGTTGGGGAATGGAATGTAGACTGGAATGCTTATAGCAGGCTGCCTTTAAATGCATAGTCTTACTCAGTGTAGGTGAAGAAGGAACTCTGGCCAGCCCGGTGAGGAACTTCCCCTTGTCCTTCCTCTACCTCCTCTCAAAGCTCACAGAAATTGGCATCTGTACCCATCTAGTACACAGCTGGCGGCTATGAAATGGTACCTTCACTAGGGAGATTCAGACCTCCAGTGGCCTGCAGGGGGGCCAACATTTTACCTTTTTGTTGCTGTAATTTTGTATTCAAAGAAGTTTGGTTCCTTTTCCCTCTGCAAATGCTCGGAGACCTGAATTCGAGTTTTGATAATAACCTCCTGACCTTGCTGTGTATTTGGAGTACGTACCAGCTGGGGCTTGGGTTTGGGACAGGGTGTGTGTGTGTGTGTGTGTGTGTGTGTGTGTGTGTGTGTGTGTACACGCGCGCGCGCGCGCGCACATTCTCTTCTTCCCTCCGGGGACCTTGGCAGAGCCCTTGTTCCAGCATCTGAGATGAAGAGGGGTGGGGGCTGCAGATAGATGGGGGCTGTATCGAAGTGTGGGCTCTCAGCCAGGTGTGCGGGACTCTGTAATTGAATACAGACCCCAGTGAGCTCCATGTGGGCATGGAGGATGGGCAAGGGAGGTGTCGAGGTTCCCCGCTCTCTCGCGGCTGAACCTGGAATCTCAAAATCTCCCAACTCCATCGAGCCCAAATGGTGCGTGGAAAACCCAGGAGCAGCAAAGATCCTAGAAGCCCGTACATATTCTGTTTGTGCGGGCAGGCTCTTGCATCTTTTGTTAGTGGCAGTTACTTAATTAACCCACAGATTAGGGCTGCCTTCTTTGACACGTGCATATATTTTGGGGGAGAATATTCTTGTTCTCAAACTCCAACCAGAACTGCTCAGGAGCCTCCCCGGGGGGCTATGACCTCTCTTGTCTTTCCAGCTGCCCCTTCCTGTTCCCTCGACCCACCCTTCCCTTAAACCCAAGTGGGCTTGGAGCTGAGTGGAGGACAGGCGTGTTACACACAGCTAAATAAATCATGTTTACGCTTGGCGTTCTTGGTAGTGAAAAAGCTGTTGGCGGTTTCCACTTCCTTATTTCTCAGCATTTGCTCCCTACCTGTTTTTGAGTACATGCCCAGAAATAGTAGTTTTGTCAAATGAGGGGATAATGCCAGCCAGCCTTTTCTGCTGCCAAGGAAGCTGCTGGATTTTGCAAAACAGAGTGACGTTTTTTCAGTGACACTGATTTCCCCCCTCAAAGAAATTAGGGTGTGGAATAAGGGGTATTAAAATGCACGTAGAGGAGAGGGGGACAAAGCTTCCTGGCTACCTTTGCTCAGGGCTTATCGCAAGCAGGGTTAGAGAAAGAAAGGTCTGAATTTTTTTGTTGGTGGTGGCTTTTCCCAGGGCAGCCGGCAGGCAGCTGTAGGAGGTGCAGAGGCTGTTCTGGGCCCTGAGAACTGAGTCAAGTTCCTGCATTGCAGTCTCAAGACTTCATTTTCTCAGATTGGGAGATGTGGTGCAATGATTTTTTTTTTTCTTTCCGTCTGTTCAGATTTTGGGTCTGTTTAGTTCTGGAGGCCTCCTGACTACATTCTTTCTCCTCCGAGGTACCAGTTAGGAATCTCTCCCAGGGCCGGAGTGGGAACTCGTGGGGACCCTACTGACATTGTCATTGTTTCTGTATGAGCCACGCAGGCCTTCCCACCTCTGCATTTCACTCATGATGTTTTGGGGGGCATCTGAAAAAGTCACTTTCATGCTGGGTCCCCTCTGCCAGGCAGAGGACTTCCTGGGTAATTACAGCTAAGTGCAGGCTTTCGGATTAAAAAACATTAGAGAAACGATTTAAAAAACAAGTGAATGGTAGATAAACACGTTGCTTCTGGAGGAAGGCGAGACCTGTGTTCTCTGAAGGATTCCTTCAGGAATTCTATCCGTGGTCCAGCTCCTCAGCCCTGTTGCAAAGATGGCCAGGAAAAAAAAAATACAATAAAATCAAAGTAGGCGTGCTATGATTTTCCACAATTTCTAATGGGAATACTCCACAGTAGAGATGATATTTCCATTGAGGACTGCGTTGCCAGCATTTTTAATTACATTAAATAGTGGTGTAAGCCTCAGTTGAATGTAAACCTCCGGTTCGGCCGCCGCTGTAAGCCTTCTAGCTAGATTGACTTGTAAGCATCAACGTTGCCAGTGTTAACGTGATAACCATCTTTATTAAATTAATCCCACCAAGTGTTAATTTTTATGTATTTTGTTGAGCACACACCCCACATCACCTCTGGTGTTGCAGGAGATGAAAATTCATGGGGGGGGGAGTAAGAAGGTGACTGCCACTGTCAGTGTTTGGACCCCCTTAAAAGGAAGTGGGTGGCTTTTTTCTTTTTCTTTTCTTTTCTTTTTTTTTTTTTCTTTTTGTTGCCACCAAATGCTACTAGGCTGAAAAGCCGGCTCACAATATGTATATTAAATGCCATCTACATACAGAAAACCGAGGTAAAGAGACGACTTGGTTGAAAGTAATTACAGGCCTGTTCAGCCCTTTAGTCAGTGACATTTCAGACTCAGCTTAGAAACATAAAGAGACAGAAAGATCCTGTCCTTACGTGAGGCAAAGCGTTCAACCCTGGTATTCTTATTCTATGTCCATTCAAAAAAGGTACAAAGAGATAAACTGGGGGGGGCGGGGATAATCACCAACTAAATCTAGAGAAGAGGTGTGCGTGTGTGTGTGTGCGTGTGTGTGTGTGTGTGTGTGTGTGTGTGTGTGTGTGTGTGTGTGTGTGTGTATGTGTTTAAATTATAATAGGGGAGATCAATTGCTTATAACTAACACATGCAGTAAAAACAAACCATGCGTTTAAGGGCTAGCAGGGATCCTCTTTTTATATTTGGTTTTCTTGAACCTTTCTTTAACTAAGTTTACTTCTGTTCCATCTGAAACAAGAAACCCAGCTGACCCAGAGGCTGTGAGTTCGCTTCTGGAGTTTTATGGTCCCTTCTGCAGAAGGACAGACAGCTGTGCGGACTTGCCTTACCCCCGGGGGCTCTCCACGTGCGAGCGCCCTCTGTGTGCTCCATGCCCTTAGCTGGAGTCACCACACTAATCCGTGTTGGTACTACCTTTTCTTTTCATTGGCCTGGGCTGTGTTCTTTCCCTGCTCTCCAGGATGCTCACAGTTCAGACTTCTGTCTCCCTTCTATTTATTCTCTTGAGTTTTCCCCACGAGGGCTCAAACAAAATCCTGGGTTGGAGCTCCTGACACTTTCTCCCTGCAATGATTACCTGAATTCAGCAGTTTTCAAACATATTTTTTGCAGGATCAGATTTTGGACAAGGGTCAAGTTCAGTGTTTTCAGGTTATCGGTGTCAGGCCCCATGGATGCTGTCGGAGAGGATAAAGGAGTCCTTAGTTTAAACCTCCCGGGAGGCCCCAAAGCTGACAGTTCATTTCCTGGGTTATTTCCCTCTTGTAACGTGACTTGTTTTCACTGTGGATCCCCCTCACCCCCGAGTTGTAAATGAAAGGAAACATGGGGACATACGTGAGGGATGCATGACTGAGCTTGTCGTTGGAGTCTGGCCCTAAGTTTTATCTGCGAAAGGACTGAAGCATCCTGACCCCTAGGTCTCAAATTTTTCATTCTTGGAATGCAAACAATGTACTCAGCTGTTGACTTCCATTTGTAAGCAGTGTCTCCATGGACTGTGATTCCGTGGACACATGTGGCAAACCGTTTGTTCTGGAAGCAAACCAAGACAAAATTTCTGAAGTATTGACTGACTTGTCTTGGAGGGCAGAATCTGATGAGCGATGAGCGTTGACGCAGCTCCGTAGCTTTTGACTCCAGGTAGACAGATAGACGGCAAGCCTGTCCATGTTCCTGACGTGTTTGTGTGTGTGTGTGTGTGTGTGTCGGGGGTGGGGGGCTTGTGGTGTGTGTTTGCATCTTTAGCCCCTCTCTGTGTCATAAATACACCCACATAAATTTTTCTAACTAGTCAAACACATGGCCTCCTACTCTGCCATGTCATGCCCCTAGACCATGTCATTCCCAGAATCCTGAATCTTAGTTTGGTGGACTATGCCTTCCAAGATCACAGTTGAGGACCTGGTTTGCTGTTGCTAAAGCCACCAGGCTCGGGCTTTGTCGGCAGCTGACTTGCATTCCAGCAGTTCTGAGAACTACATACTTCAAGGTACCCATCTGGGGACTGGAATAGTGGGGCCCAAACAACTGTCCAGCTCCTCCGCCTTGACTCTGGGTAGATCCAGTGGATGCTTCAGGGTCACCTTCATACCTTAGTGGCACCCATACTATCCTCCCATCTGCCTCTGGAGCCTTTGGGGAAGCTGTCGGAAGATTCTGGAACAAGTGGTGTAGCCTCACCTGTCTTTGGCTCTGGATGGGGAAAGAGGATCTGCTTGCTTCAGAGGATTTCAGCAGCTCCATGTCTGAAGGAAGTTGGGACTGGCAGCCTTTGAAAATGGTGTTTCTGGACCTTGGGAAGTGGTGCCGCTGTATACCTGCTTCTGATTGCTAGATGCAGCTGCCTGAGAGAATGATCTCTTTTCCAAGGCTGGCAGGCAGTGTGAAAGCAGGTTTTGGTGGGCTGTTGGAGGGTGCGACCCTCTCTCTGCCTCCCTCAACCCTTCCCTGGAATGCCTGTCAGGGAGCTCTTTGGCAGTTGCAGGGATGCCAGATGAGGGAGGAGCTTGGAGGGAGGCAGCCTGGCTCAGGATCCAGAAGATGTGCTGTTTTCTCCTAGGGTAACTGAGCTTTTCATGCTGGGTGTAGGAAAGATGTCCAGCTGTGCACATGGGGTTGTGAGTAGTGTCCCTGGGTGGTCATTTCACGAAAAGTCAGTAACAGTAGTTTTAGGCTCAGTCATGAGCAATTACCTGTGTTCCTTCAGGCTGTGGCCAGCCATTTTCTTCCCTGCCGTGGGTACCCACAGCAGCTTCTCTCCATCCAGTCATAAGCAGGTGGTTGATGGGGAAGTGAGATAGGCCCTTTCACCTGCATCCAACCTTCAGTCACCTCCAGCCACCTGCAAGGTCACCGACCCTTGAGAAAGCAGCCCAAAGACAGGGCAGGGTGGGTTTGAATTTTGGGTTTATGTCTCCCATGTGAACTCTATAAACACAGCTATGAGACCCCATTTGCTGGTGAGACCCTTTTTACCCTTGTTGCCAAGAACATATGCACCCCACATCCCTGTGACACAGTCAGGGACTGGAGACCTATGATGTGATGACCATCACATGCTGCTGAGGCAAGAGGGACATGTGAGTCAGACCAAGGATCTAGAAGAGAGAGGGGAAAGTTGGGAACCCTCTTCATGGCCGTTGGTCATTTGCTGTGGGGCAATGAGCCCAGCTACCCTCTCACTGACTTGCTTTCTGGCTTTGTCATGGAGGGCTGGCCTGGCCTTCTAGGTTTCATGGCAATCGATAGAGTTCATTAGAGGCCTAGATTTTCTTTTCTGCTTTGTTTTATCATTACACTTTATTTCTTACGATGAAAGAATAAAAGAATTTACTTGTTGAGTTTAGCTCCCCAGACCTAGGGAGCTCTGACAGTGACTGACAGAGAGGTTTCCTTAGAACCATTCCTATTTTTCCCATCCCAGTTACTCCCTCCCCCTAAGGAAGGAGTGGGGGAGAGACCAGGGATGGCAGGCCCAGGCCTTGTCTAGTGAGTTACCCAGGCCTGTCTCCATTAAGGTGGCACGCCACCCCTTTGAAATAGGAAATTGCCAAAATGGATGTCATTGGCTGCTAATTAGATGAATTTTAACTGCAGGATCATCTTACCAGCTAATACCGTTATTATGTGCTTCCTTGTGAACCCGTGGTGGAGCCGTTACAGTGGGAACTTTGCCTCCACAGCCATCTAGCGGAGTTGGGTTTTGAGGTTCTTCTCCGTGGCAGCTGGCTTTCCGTATTTCTGTGTTTAGACCAGAGCCAGTGAGAGGGGGCCCTTAGATGTCCAGACTGTGGGCTTCAGTGTTCCCCCCTCCCCAGATGTCACTGGCCCTCAATCCTTGGGCCTCTGGACTAGCCCAGCAGCCGCATATTATGGCCAGTGGCCGTCTAGGCTCTTTATCACCACAGCATCATGCTCTGAACACGCTCTGGCTTTTCAAGTGTAAACTGGCTTCACCTCCATCTTCTCTCTCTACTAAACCGGAAAAAGAATCTTAATTTCCTGTCGGGCTGGGAGGAGGCAGGCTAGAGTCAGGATAATGATTCTTAAATATGAGCAATGCATTTGGTTACATGTTATTTTTCTCTACCCCCTTAATACACAGCATTTTTTTTTTTATCATCCTTAAGACAAAGTAGCTGGCAAAATATTTAAGTGATCAGAAACAAATGTTTTTATTTGCCTGCGTGCGAATTGGGTTATCTGCCTATCTTGTTTATGAAATTTGGGGCTGCTTTTCCCGCACAGTATGTTCGCCTCTCGAATCTTCCCCGGTTCCCATTTCCATATTTCTGCGTTGCTTCTTCTTTGTTAATCACTTGGCAAGCGCTTATTTGAATATTAAAAATTTCTTTAATCATCAAACGCAGGAGCACAGTCTCATGAATATTCATATTCTCCCCCTCCTCAGACTGGATTCTAGTTCATTACCCTGCAGTAAAAGCCAAACAGCCATCAATCGCCCTCATTACTGGCTCTGGCGTTTTGATTGGCTGCCTGCTGCCCATAGCTTTCTTTCTTTCTTTCTTTTTTTTTTTTTTTAAATTTCCCTTCTCCTATGAGCTGTCTTATACCTGCCAACAACTTAAAAAAAAAAAAATCAACAATGCAAGAATAAATTTCTCTGGTTGAAAACAACTTAGCAAACTTGTCAAACAGCCGTTGTAGCCGGCTGGTTCCTCCCTGGACACTAGGACTGTGTATCTCTCTCCCCAGTCCTCCTGGCCCACCCTAGCCACCCCCCAAACCAAAAGCCAAACAACAACAACAACAAAACCCTATCCCCAAACAGAAAAAAGGTGTGGGGGAGAAAGAGATAGAATTAAATAAATAAATAAAAAAAAGAGAAACTTGAGCCTCAGAGATGAATATTTGTCAAGAGAGTTGACGTAAGTTTCATTTGCATAATGACTTTGTACTTCTGCATTAATAAAATTTGCATATGAAGCCATGTTAATTACTCCTGATCATGCTTTTTGCATTCATGCATAGTAATTTTCTCCGACTTGTGAGAATTAATGTCTTGGCACGAGGGGGGGGGGCGGGGGAAGGGGCGCGGGGACTGTCAGGTTCCCTCGCCAGAGTCCCTCTCTCACACGCGCTGGCGTGGCTGTCTGTCTCCTTTGATCTCTGACTCATTTCTGCACCATCAGTAGGAGTTCTCGCCTTTAAAAAAATGTATCCGTTGAAAGGCACCGGTAGGGAGAAAAATAGACCTCTCCGCACGGTGTGTGCCAGGCCCCGCTCCCGGGCTAGGAACATGGAATCTGCCACCTCCCGGTTGCAGAGTGGCAGCCCGAGGATGCTGCACCAGGAAGGCTGCACTGGGAAGACTTGGTTCCCCTCAACCCGGACTGGGTGGTTCCAGGCATTTTTTTGTGTGTCTACACGCTCCTGGCGGTGGGCGTGTCGCTGGCTAGTGCGCATGTGCAGGGCATGGAGCCCAGCATCTGCAAGGATTGCTTGTGAGGGAGGTGGGCTTCGGGCCGCTCCAACTACTTCACCCCCAGGAAGGCATCAACAGTGATCTTGCCCCATTTGGCTTTTAGCAAACATATCACAGGCCTTCTAGGGAGACTTTTGCATAGTCTTTTGTAGGTTGCACAAATACCAAGAAGGCTGCCTAACCTTGACTTTGGAGCCTTGTTTCCACGTGTTTGAGACGGGCAGTAAATATATCCCTATCCTATAGGAAGGCCTTATGTCATGGCATGATACAAGTATCAATTTTTTATTTCTTTCCCCCTGGTTAAAATATACTTTTATGATAAAAAAAATTGAGCCAGCTAGGGTTTCATTACTCAGGGGCTGGGCTCCTAGAAGCTGAAGTAGTGGCCTTACCCCTTGGCCACAAACCTTGCTGCACATGGGTCTGTTTGGACTGGGTTAGGCTGCAAAAGCAAGTGTCTTTTACAAGAAAATTAAAAACATTGTATTGCTCATGCTATTATTGTGTCTGTGTGTACATGATGAATGAATGTGTGTGGGTATGTGTGCTGTGGTGCATGTGTGGGGCTTGGAGGACCATTGTGTGGATTAGTTCTCCTTCCCACCTTTATGTGGGTTTTGGGGGTAAAACCCTACCCTGCTGAACCATCTCATAGGCCCACATCTTCTGTTCACTGTTTTGGAAGTGCTGGGAACAGAACCCAAGACCTCATACATACTAAGAGACCATTGTTAACACTGAAGCCCAGCCCAGAGAGCTTGGGAGAAAAGGTGTCCTGGAGAGGCTTCTAGGGTGCTTCCCCACTGGAGTGGGCAGGATGCTGTGAGGAGGATGCAGAGGGAGAAAACAGAAAGCTCTGGGCCTGGAAATAAATGAGGTTTCGGAGTAAGGACAGTAGTGGCTGTGTTTATTAGGTGGCTGGCTCTGGCTGCATGTTGCCTGAAAAGGGACTACCCTAGGTCACATGTTAGCAAATGACTGAGAAGAAATTCGAACTCACTTTTCTGTTTCTGTCCAAACCCCTGTCAGTCTTTCTGTCTTTGTCTCTGTTACTGTCTATTCCTCTGAGCATGTCAGGTGCATAATTTGTTAGCAGGTCTCAGGAACTGTCTGTGTTCTAGATTCAAGGCCAGCACTCCTCCCAGCAGAAGGCTGAGAAGTGGGCAGGGACAGACCCCGGAGACATGGTCCTTACCGGTAATTTTCTTCGAAATAAAGATTCACATATTGTGAAACTTGCTCAATTTGTACCATTTGTGGCTTTGGGTTTATGTACAGTGTTGCACAGCTATTACTACTATTGAATTATCACATCCCCAAATGACCCTGTAACCCACGGTTCCTCAGTCTCCACTGCCCCCCCAGCCCCTGCAAATCACTACTCAGTTTCCATGGCTTGCCTGCCCAGGAGCTCCCCAGAGAGTTATAGGATGGTGGCTTCTCACTCAGCTTTTGTGGGAGCTGGATGTCAGAGGTGCCTCTGTGTGCAAAGCTCTGAGGTGCGCTGTGTCTCGAGGGGACTTCCTGTGGGGAAGAGGTCGATCTAACAGTCCCATAGGGGGCCCACGCCCTCCTGCCCTTGGAGCAGGTAGACTTCAATGAGGTCGTCATGTCTGAGGAGGCCCTGTGGCCACCTGTCTAGCCAGAGTGTTACCGCCTGGTGTTGGTGTGGGACTTCATCTGGACAGACCCTGGAACAGCTCCAGTGACATCCTTCCCAGCTGTGGCAGCATGACATTTCCTTTCTGCTCCTTGGCCGTTCTTCCCATCACAGTCAACTCTGAGGAGCTCCTGTTGGCATCTCAACTGTGATACGTGGTGCTGGCTGAGTTAGGGTCCTCTGTAGAACCCAGAAACCTGCTGCTTTCACTGATGGATGTGCTGAGGTCCCGGGTGCTCAGCCTTCCTCCACCTCCATGTGGCCCCTGGCTTCAGGATACAAGGTACCCTGCTCACTCTACCCCAGCTGCAGGCTTTGGAGACACTGTTACATTCATGTCCTTCCTCTCCAGTCTCAGTTTGGAGTGAGAGGTGGCCCTCCCTGTTAAGCATGGTGGTTGTCTTATCATTTAGTGCAAATTTACAGTGATAGCTTCTGGTGATCCTGAGCTCTCCAATGGTCTAAAAGGGGGGCCCACACAGGGAGGGATTCAAGGCCATTAGTGGACAGGGCGAAGTACAGTGTCTGAGGCAATAGGTTTTGAGGCAAGCACTGGCCTTCCAGGGGAGCTGGGTGGCACTGGCCTTACATTGTCTTTGCTTGAGTCCCATAAGAAAACTGTGGTGTGGCTTTCTGCTCTACGTTTGGCACTGGAACCATCCTCGGGTTTATTGACCACGCCTTTCTGGGGGGATGTGCCAACCCGGAAATATCTGGAGCGTTTGAATATATCACTCCCTCAGTGGGGTTTAGTAGTGTCAGGGCTGGCACTGGCTTCTTGGCTGGACATCAGTGAGCTCCAAGCTGGGGGTGTTTCTCAAATGCCCTGTGTACCTCTATACGTTGTTTACACACGGGCAGTGGGCTTTTGAGGAGACCCGCGACTGTGAAGGCTTGCTGTTTCTGTGGCTAGGGCAGCTGTTTGGGTCTGTGGAATGGATATCCTCCGTCCTGTGCCCAGGAGCACGTTAGAAAGCTGGATTGGAGAAAATTGACAGGGTTCTGCCTCCCAGTGGGCTCGCATGGTTCTGTGGTTCTCCTGGGAGGAGGGATTCCGCTGTGGTGGCTGCGGAGTAGGCAGATGCCCACCTGTGCAGATCTGCAGGTGCCAGGAGGTGAGACTTCGGCCTCCCCTGCAGAGCTGGTGAGGCTTAGCTGCCCATCATCTTGTGGATATTGTCTTGTCTCTCTGATGCTTCTCTGCTCAATTATTTACCCAGGGAATTTGGGCTTCTTCACTTGTGGTTTTGGCAAGGCCTTCACACAAATGTTTTGCCCTGGTGGTCTCTTAACCATGTAAGATAAACGGCCAAATCAAACCCAGGTCTTGCTGGCAGTGGAGGTTCACTGTGGGGCTGGGTGGAGGCAAGGCAGTGGCCCCCCAACCCTCCTGTTCATTGCTGTCACCGGCTGTCAGATGAGGGAGTGGAGACTCCTGAGCCAAGGTGAAGACATTAAGAGGCGTCTGGGCCGTGCTAGGTTTTCTTGTGGTCGGGAAAGGAGGAGGAAGTCAGGGCATCTTGTGGGCCACTGGGGCTTTGGTACTGCTTGTCAGGGTCTGGAGAGAGGCCTCAGGTGATCAACTAGGCAGGAGGCTCATCATTGTCCAGACCCTTGGAGGTAGACTTGAGGCGGCTCAGGCCTGTCCAAAGAACCTGTACTGATAGAATACAGCTTCCTGCCTCTTACAAAGAGGGCTCGCTCATCGCTTGAGAGAACAAATCCTCAATTGAAGCCTTCTCTGGTTTTGTTCGGAAAGACCCCACCCAGGGACTCCTAACTGGGAGAAGGGGCCCTGACAGGCCTCTGTGCCTTAACCCCCTGCACTAGGCCCCTAAAGGCAGGGTCCCTCAGAAACTATCTGGCAGCTGCAGGTGTAGCCTCTGCTAATGTCCTCTGTGCACCCTGACCCCTTCTCCCTTGTTCGGGCCCCAGTTGCCATCCCTGTCGGGCTAGTATCCTTGGGGCCAAACCCTCCTGGAGGCTCTACTGTAGCCCTGTGACCCAGGCCCCCCCTCCTGTGCCCCAAGCCTCTAGTCCAGTCCAGGGCCCAACTGACCAGTCTTTTCTATTGTTTTTTCTCCAGGGCCGTGCAGGCCTGCCCAGCTGCCACCGATGGCCCCCATAGCTGCCTCCTCTTCCCACCCTCCCACATCTGTGATTACTTCACCTCTGCGTGCCCTGGGCGCTCTCCCACCCTGCTTCCCGCTGCCTTGCTGTGGCGCACGCCCCGTCTCGGGCGACGGGGCTCAGGGTGAGGGTCAGATGGAGGCTCCCTTTGGATGTCAGTGTCAGTTGTCAGGTAACAGAGCCGCTGCGGTGGGGGAGGCGGGCTCCCGGGATGGCGGGCTGTGCCCCGGGCAGAGCTGGGGACCTAAGGCGGGTTGCCAGGGGAGATGCACCCCCCCACACACACTGAAGCTTTTTGGGGGATGGCAGCGGACGTGGCAAAGGGTGTCCACCGAATTGTAAACTCGTGCCTGTTCCCAGGGGCTCAGGGGCCCTCACCTTCACGTGTCCCCTCACCCCCGAATTCTGAGAGTCTCACTCCCAGAATGCACTGCCCAACCTCCGAGTTTCATCTCTTTGGGCTGTTTAGCCAAAGTTTAATTGGATAACACTTAACATCTGAGGGAGGTTTTCTTCTGCCCCTCGCCTCTGCTGCCCTGCCACCCACCCCAGACAAGGGTAGGAGAGGATTCCTGGGTTGTCTGTGTACAGTGCCGGAGCCATTCAAAATGCTGACTTTCTCTTTGGGACAATGTGTTGCCCATTAACTTAGAGGGAAGAAAAAAAAAGTCGTCCCAAAGAGGAGCCTTAAAAAAAAACCTCTGTGGCCATGGGTAGCAATGAAACATTGTGGGCGTCTGGGGTGGAGACTGAAGGTTGGTAGCTCTGGGCAGACCCCAGACCTGCTCCAGTCCCCTCTGCTGCTGTTGCAGGCCAGTGGAGCTGCCTGTTACACAAAGGAAAGCCACAGCCAGGTGCTGACACTGCCTCCACTGCCCCCTTGCTCTGTCTCCCCACAAACACAGACCAACGATGTCTGTGGCCTGGGGTCCCCATGAGGTCGAGGAGAGAAGGCCCTCCCTGCAGCCTCCTGGTGGGGCCTGGTTTGCAACACACTGTGGCTTCGGGAGCCAGGATGCTGACACAGACTCACGTGGCGAGCAGCTGTGGCCTGGTTTCCGTGGCCAGGGCCAGGGAGGGAGAGGGTGGCTACAGTGCTGGGCCACGTTCAATTTGTCCCTGCTTCATTGCCAGGCACGTTGCAAGCTTTCTCTTGACTCAAGCTGTGAAAGGAAAAATACTATTATTGGGCAGGTTTTGCTTTTCATTTGACACTGTCTCAGCGACCCCTCTTACTGGAGATTTGGCTTTGCATACGGCCACAAGTAGCCCCTGCTCCAGGGTAAGACCTCTGCAGCCTTCAGTACCCGCGCCCCATATTCCTGCTATGACAAGTGGTTATGCCATTGGCTCTGATATCCAGGACCAGGAGTTCTGGTTCCTTACTGGGCTTATGTCTTGAGTGCATAAAGTAGAGATCAAAAATCCCCCAGGGAAGAGTTGAAAAAGCTTACAAAGCTTCCTTCCTGGCTAGCCTGCTTCCCAAAGGCTTCTCTTCCTGGCCAGCCTGGTCCCCAAGGCGACCAAGGATTCATGGAGCTTGGAGTGCCTGCTGGTCAGGGCAGCTGACCTGTTCTCTGGATCCCTGTAATGCGTGCTGTGGCCTTGAAGCCTTGCACCCACTTAGTGGGGGCTGCACTTTCAAAGATAAGCCTGAGTGTTTATGGCTAGACTCAGTCAAGTTCTGCATGTAGAAACATGATCTCTTTGTCTCCTGTGTCACTGGGGTGTGCTTAACCCTCTGCTGGCCCTCCTTAGGAGCTGCCAAAGTGGAGGACTGAGTTGCCTTTGATTTGACGGGGCTCTCCAGGTACCTTTGTGTCAAGTGCCCAGCAGGAGCCATTCCTGCCTCCATTTTGTAAGTGAGTGGGAGGGGCAAAGGCTGGGAGGCCATGGCTGAGCCCCCTTCAAGAATTGGGCTTAGTCCTGGGGATTAGCTCAGTTAGCCACATGACCTCTGCTTAGACTCAGGGGAGGACAGACAAGATCCCAGGGTCTTGGCAGCCAGGGGAGTCTGTCCTCACTTGTTTTCTTAACATAACTACCCATCGTGCACTAGGCATGTGTGCATGTGCTGAGGCTTTACTTTCCCACTTTATAGGTGAGCTTCAGAGCCTCAAGGTCTCACAGCTCAAACTCACTCATTCTTTAGTTCACTGTAGGTCCTTAGGCACAGAGTTGGTAGGCCATGTGCAGACCCAGGCAGAGTCAAGTATGTGGGTCCCTTGCTTAGCTTACAGCTTACAGTGTGGGCATGGAGGTCTGTCTTGAGATGGATGGGAGAGGAGGGAAGACCATAGAGCGGAAGGGGCTCCCATCCGACACCTGCTTCATCTGTAGTACAGAGGCCACCATGGACTTCAGGGCTCTGTCCATGTGTGAGGATTGCTGTGTTAGGGTCGGGAGCAGCAGTGACGGTCTGGGCCCCGGGACTTCTCTAGGAGCTGGCTCCTGAGGAAGCCACTGTTTTTCTTCTTCCCATTCTTTGTCCCATACCCAGTACTGTTCTTAGCCATGGTTCTGCCTTGTTAACTTAGCCTGCATCAGGCCGTACCGCTGTGCTGCATTTTCTGATAAATTTTGACACAGTCAAGTGTCTTCTTCCAGTGGATTTTGTCCCTTTGGTTCTGTTCCCGGCACTGGGCTGTTTGCTGAAGTGTTTTTAGTGCCTGTTTAATTAGTAGCTGCAGAGGAGGCATAAAGTCGCCAGGAACCCTCGAGGAAGGAGGGGCTGCGAAGACGGCGCGCTGCGGTACTCAGTGCGCTCAGTCTCTCTTCTGATCAGGGCGCTTTGAACCTATCTCTTCAAATTAACTCAGGAGGCCTGAGCTTCGCACAGGTTAATTGCATGCCCACAAACACACTCTGGGTTATTTATAGAAGGGTGTGATTTCATAGGAAAGAGAGTTACCCAGATACACCCAGGCCCTGCTGGGACCCCTCACTCACGCTTCTCTCAGATGCTCAGGAGAAGGGGCACAGGGGCCCACTGTTCTGTGGATTCTGCAGAGATCCTATGTGGCTTTGAGTCAAGGTACTCTTGGCAACTGAAAGATCATCTCTCAGAATTATCAAGGTGGCTGTGCAATCGAGAGCCACGACCAACTGCCCTGCCCTGTGCCATCCAAGGACCAGAGGCCTTGAACATGTCATTGTCCTCTTTAAGCCTAGCCCCCTTTCCTGTTACCCACCCCCATATATATGAATGTAATATTGAAAAGTAATGCTCCATGAGTAGATCTGTGGACTAAAATGGGTTGGGCTTTTGTGGGTCTGGGCCTGTACAGAGTCTCCAAGGCAGAATCCAAGGATACTCAAATAACAGCTGAAAGTTACTGGGCTCCATCCTGTCCTCAGTCCTTCTCTGCTCTGAAGGCATCAGTGGCCTTCAGAATGTATCAGGCTACCTTAGTGAGTGACATACGTAGCTAGCCATGTGGCCTTACTCAAGTCATTCCTTGTCCACTCTGCTCCTCCATTCTCTCATCTGTGAAATGGGCATAAGTATAGGGCATGCTCTATGGTTGTTTGGAGGATTTTTCGTGAGGTCATTTGGGGCAGATATTCAGAACAACACTCTGCATGTAACAAGCCCCACAGACGGTATGATTCATACGCAAGCAGAAGGGGTTTCGCAATCTGATGGCGTTACGTATCTGGCACTGGGTGGGAGCTTCCTTTAAACCGCATCCCTGGTTTCCATGCTTAAAAGCATTTAGCCTCTTGGCTAGCTCCATCATGCACCAGCATTAGGAGGTGGAATGGGAACTAGGAAACTTCATTGCATATTTAGGAGCTGTAAATGGTCATCAGCCAGAGTGATTAATGCATGTGCTCGGCGAAGTTCAAGGTCTCATGCAAGAACACACAGCATCCAGGCTCAGGGAAGTGGAAGTGTTTGGATTTAATAGAGGGAGTCAGTTGCAGTCATTAGTATATGCTGAAATCACAGGGCAATCTTGTAAAGTTAAATTCAATTTACTTTTCTACTGAAATTGTGCTTGCTGTGTTATTTAACTAGTCTGGGGTTTCTTGGCATGGGTTAAAGGGACAATAAAGATAAAAGAATACCTGTAAGTAAATAGTAGGCTTTAACAGTGGAATCTATCGTTTTCTCCTCCTTCAATTATATCCCAGTGTTCGTTTTGTGTTGGTTTTTATAACTGGAGCCCTCCAATGGGATGCCTAGGTTCAGACCACCCTAGCTGTGGAGGCTTGATGCAATTAATACAGTCTGTCTGGAAAGTGGCCTTATTTCTGGAAGTTTTATGTTAATGATATGGTCTGCGCGCTGCACATTTCATACCAAAATGAAGATGGAGCTGGAGTTTCTCTTTGGACTGGGTTTGATTAGCAGTAGGGGCTCACAGGGCAGCCGCTCTCCCAGGGGACAGAGATTGGCAGTTCTCCCTGCTCTGCACTGCCTGGTGGGTGTGGTGTGCTGGGTGCTGGGGGGGGGGCATGTGAGCCTCCATGGGGACCAGAAGGAGGAGGGCCATGAGGGTGTAGTAGGGAACTGAGTGTGAAGGAGGTGTGTGACGAACCTTTGGGGACAGGTGGCAGACACACGTGTGGGCTCCAATGCTTTTGGGGTGAGGGGTGCTTTCTGATCTCACCAGGTCCCGTGTAACGGGGCTGGCTGAGTGGAATTATTAAAAATATAGAGAGCCCTGCTGGGAATGCAGTTTAGGTGGTAGAGAGCTGGCCTAGGACGCATGAAGCTACCTAGTACCACGTCGTGTAAAGCAGGTATGTGGCGCAAGCATGTTGTTCTCACACTTGGGAAATGAAAGCAAGAAGATTAGAAGTTCAAGGTTATCCTCAGCCACACATCAAGTTAATAGGTCAGCCTGGACTATGTGAGGCTCTGTCTCAAAAAAAAATTCAGTCAATCATTTGTCCCCTCACAGTGTCTGTACAACCAAGACATTGGTGGTCTCACCCTATGACTGACATTTACAGCATGTTTGGCAGTTCCTGGGGGGCTGGTTCCTCAGACTGACTGGTATCTGTGTCATCTTGGGATGGCTCCACTGTAACTGCTGTCTTCCAGTGCCTGCCCAAGACCTGCTCGCCATCCTTCCTGACTGGAATCATTCCAGTAGAGGCCATTAGAGAGCTGCAAGACTCCCTGAGTTCAGGAAGCCAGTGTTCATGTTGGAGGAGGTAGCCGAGGTTGACAAGTATTTGGTGAGCTCCAGAAAAAGGCCACTGTCCGTGTAACTGGCAAATCACACCTTTCAGCACCAACAGGGGCCCAGAGCAGCTGGGGAGTGGGGTCAGCGGAGGGCCTGCGGCTGGCCAGTCAGGGCAGGACTCACTGGGGCGCCTGCCTTCCGATGAAAGGGGTCATCCCAGCAGCCCAGACGCTGTTGCACCCTCTGCAAATAGCATGTCACCCTCTGCTGGCCCTTCCGAAGGCAGAGCTAAATCAAAGAATTCTGTTCAGATCTGTACAAGATGTTGCTGTTTTTCTGCTCTGACGGGAGAGGCATTTGGAAGAGCAGTTTCTTTTTCTTTTCTTTCTTCCTTTTTTTTTTTTTTATAGCTGTCTTAAAAAGGAGTTTGGCTGTTTAGCACAGCTGGTGCTCATTACATTATGGACTGGCAATAAAATAGCATGTGTAATTAATTTTTAATGCAGCGCTGGATGCAGCACTTTCAAGCAGTTAGTGGATGTGAAGACCCAGCGCTGGCTGTGGACATCAGAGACCTCAGAGCCAGGCAGCCACAGGCTCCTCTCGAGGGGTTTTGACAGTGGCGAGAGAGGCTGGGTACCACCCTCCGTGTGGAGGGGATCCTATCCGGAAAGGAGTTCGCGGTGCATGACCCGAGGTTCAGACCAACCCCTCATGAAGCAGGATTAGGGGTCCTCATCGGACATCTTCCCTGACCCCCTTCAATATCTAGATGGGGAACTGAGCCAGGCGGTGAGGAGGACGCCGAAGGACACGAACGACTGGCAGAGCTGACTTGGCTCTATGTCTCTCGAGCTCTGGCCACTAGGCTATACTGCCTCTCTTTTTACGTTGAGACGGCAGTTCTTGTATCCCAGGCTGACCTTGAACTCACTTTGAAACAGAGGATGACCTTGACCTTCAGATCTCCCTGTCTTAACTTGGAGTGCTGGGATTTCAGGTCCATAATACCATGCCCTGTTTTATACTGTGCTGAGGACTGAACCCAGGACTTCCTGCATGCTAGGCAAGCACTCTTCTGATGGTGCCACATCCCCAGCCCACATTCTGAGCCGCCTTGAGTTCACACTGAGAACTAGTGAAGGACACCTGTTATCCAAGGGAGATGCTGAAACAGTAGTTTCTGTGTTGCCACCAGGCTGGATGCCCTGTACACTGGACTTGGCAGCAGGTAGCATTTTGGAACCATATATGTTGTCCTGGGACTTTTTTTTTTTTTTTTTTTTTTTTTGCCTCTGCTGTGGGGCACTCCCATGCATGTCCCTGTTCTGAGACCCCCATGCCTCTACGGCTGCTGTTCAGTCTCTGGGAACTGCAGCACAGACTTGTTTGAATTAAGCTTACCTGACCCACACGTGTTAACAGAGGAAGCCCCGACCTAGGACATCCTTGGTCCCAGTCTTGGTGCTAATGGACGTGAATGCACGACCATAGGGCTGCCTGCCCTGCTTCTCGGAGCCTTGGCTTGCTCGCTTGTCAAATGGGGTAAAAATACCCGCTTTGGGAGGGCACTGAGAAACTCCTGTCAGGGTGTTGCTGGGGCATGGGGTAGCAGGCTGGATGACCTTGGTTGGGTACAGAGGCCCTGTGACGGCCAGTCTGCCGGCTCTGTGGCGATCCTTGCCTGCCAGTTTCTTAGCATGAGTGAAACGGGGACCAAGGACCATTACTCTCAGTGCTTTAGGACTTGCTGCTGTTACCTATAAAACCTACTGTGCACCGGCCCTGGCCCTTACCTCATATCTTGTCCTCATCCTCCAAGAAAAGGTATCCCTTCGTCCCCCTTGAGTGTGCTCTTAGGGAGGAGCACAGGCTACCCCTTTGAGATCACTCAGCACCAAACCCGCAGAGGGGAAGGCTGATCCCTGCTCGGCCTCAAAGCTGTGCCTCTCTCTACCCATCGCCTCCCCATTTCTGTTGGGCTGCGGCAGCTGCTTGGACCTGCCTAACATACATGCAGCATGCTGGTAAGAAACCAGCGGATACTTGGATGTAGTCCCTGAGAGCATCTCCTGGGTTCTTCATTTTACTGACCACATTTGTGTCTGACCCTGGCCTAGAAATGGGACCCTTGGGTGTGTGAGAACCGAAATGTGCTAGAGATTCCTGAGGTAGAGGTGGGGAAGGCTGCCCCTCGATCCTGCTCAGACAGTGGCCACTTTGACTTGGGCCTTCATGTGTGACTGGACTTAAGAGGGATACAAGGAAGGAGAGCGTTGAAGAAGAGAGGTGGAGCCCCCTCCCCCCACAAGACTTTTGTGGCAAGTTGCCCTAAGACTGGGTTTCTCGTGTCTGGGTGGGCATCCGGCCTGCCTCTCCTGTGACTGTGGCAGGGCCTGCATCTGCAGGGCACAGGACACTGGTGGACATTCTGGGGCCCCAACAAGGTGAGAAGATGCAGGGCAGGTCTGTAGTCAGGTAGTCTAGGGAGAATTGCTTGCTTTCTTCATTCTCTACATAATCAGACCCCACACTCAGGGAGAAACTGAGTGTGCTGTTGTGAGATGGCTTGGGGGGACACATTAAGTATTGCAAGGGTACAAGGACATGATCAATTTTTTAAACATATAATTATAAGTACACATAAGAATTATGATTTTTGACTTCTTTCGTTTTCTCCCTCATCTATTGCTAGAGACTGAACTCAGAGTCTTGAGCTTGCTGAGGTGAATAAAATGGCTCATGTTTTCCAAATCCGAGGCAGGGGTTGTCCACTGTCGGTGAGTTACAGTGAACTCCGAGTAGTTGAAACCATGAAATACAGTTTATCAAACACAGTCGAGACCAGCCAATTTAATCCAGTGTTGGGAAGAAGCCATCGTGGGTCCCTCCATATGCTGCTTTTCAGTCCTCATTAGAACTTAGAGGACCTGTGTCCTGGCCAGCTCTGTGGTCCCCTCTCTGGAAATGACTTAATAAGTGACAGGCGGTGGCATGTTACCTCGGAATATGGTCACAAGTGGTGGAGGCAGCACCCTTTACTTCCCCTTCTCACTGGGGTCTTATGTCTAGCAGTGGGTCCACCAGGTGGCGGTCAGACTGTCATCGCCACAACCCCAGTGCATGTGAGGTCCTTGGCTGGGGCCTTCTGGGTTTTGTGTTCAGACTTTCCTTGGGGGTTGACCTCTCCCAGAATGCCCAGGTACAGAAGACACTGGCATCTAAGATGTAGCATGATTGGTATCAATCCAGAATGTTAGTTATTTGGTGGTGCTCTTACCCTGCAAGGAAATGTCCTGAAACACAACAGATCCACAAGAGTTTTTATTAAGATAGGAAAGAAAGAGACAGACGTGAACAGGTCTGTGGAAAACACACGTGGTCAAGGTAGAGAGTGAGGCCGGGGGAACATGGCGCCGGCTTATAAAGGGTGGGCCGCGCGTGTGTGTACAGGAACCTATGTTGGATGGTCGCTTCCGGAGCCTGGGGGTCGCTGGCTTTCTGGCAAGCTTCTACCTGGTAGGTACAAGTAGGGAGAGGCACAAACATGAATCATGCATGGCGCTCCTATGGGGCCCAGGATAATAGGACCATCTATATTTTATGGTTTCTGTAGAAGGGGTCGGAGGGCTCGAGTCTTCTCCAAGGAGGTTAATGCAAAACCAAAGTTACTATCTGCAGAAACAGGCAGATGGGATGGGTTCATAAAGCGGGACATTAATTATTGCCTTTCTTAATAAGGTTGCGACTGGCTGATGGCATGAGGCCTGCCCTGCCGGGTTGGTGTATGTGTCTGTGACTCCAGCTGATGTTAACCTGGCCTCGGTGAAATCCAGACTTGGTGCTGTCCCTCTGAATTTCTTTGTGTTCTTATTAACCAGCTCATTTATTCTGTATTTAATCATAAAAGAAACCATTGATTGGTGGCCCATGATATGTATGCCCCAGACTTTTGTTTTATTTTGTGTTTGAGAGAGGGTCTCATGTAGTCTAGGTTAGTCTTGAACTTGCTGCCTCTGTCTCAGTGCTGGCATTACAGGTGTGAGGCACCACACCCAGTGTCTGTGGTGCTGGAGAGCAAACTCAGGGTCTTGTACACGCTAGACAAGCACCGAATCAACTGAACGACATGCTCAGCCCTTGATGAACTGAGTGTCACAATGGCTCAAAGGTAGGGAGGGCCATGAAATATCCCCCCCTACCCTGGGGGAAAAAAAACAAAAACGGGTTCTCTGTGTAGCCCTGGCTGTCCTGGAACTTGCTCTGTAGACCAGGCAGAGATCCACCTGCCTCCCGTAGGGTGGCTATACCACCCGAAATATTTTTTACTGTGGATAACATTTATATATATATATATATATATATATATATATATATGATTTACAGTTTTGGTAAGTGGCTATCACTGCCACTGCTGATGGCTAAATCCAGAGCCTTGGGCTTGCTGTGGCGGCCTCTACCACTCAGCGGCAACCCTAACCTCATTTTTTTTTTTACTGTTTTTAAGTGTGCACTCCAGTTGTACTGAGTACATGGCAACAATGTAGCCATCACCTCCTTCCGTCTTTGGAATTGTCTCCTCTCCAACAGAATTCAGTCTCCTATTAAACAATAACTCCATCCTGGCAGCCACAGTTCTACTTCCGGTTTGTATAAATGCCACAGCTCCAGGGTGGCATGAATTGGACGGTGTGTGTGTGTGTGTGTGTGTGTGTGTGTGTGTGTGTGTGTGTGTGTGTCTACACTCGGCTCACCCGTGGTGTAGCAGGTGTTATGTTTCTTCCCATTCTAGGGCTGTGTACTATTCCCTTGTGTGTGTGGGGGGTTACATTTGCTCTCGAGTCCATCTATCGATGAGAACTGGACAGCTTCCATCTTCTCCTGTTGTAACACTACAGTTGCCACCCTGGGGGTACACGTCCTCCTTAGGTTCTTTTGGGTGTGTCCTAGAAGCGGGAGAGCTGGATCATAGATGACTCTGTGTTTAGTTTGAAGGCTGTCGCCCAGCTTTTCCACAGAGGCTGCCCGTTCCCTATCCCTGCTCATGCTGTGCAAGGCTCCAGTTGTTGGGGGGTTAAAGCCAAGGAAGTCATTCTGAGAAATGGGAACAGGACACAGTGCACCCTTGGTGTGATCTGAACCAGGCCCCACTGACTCAGGCTTAGCATTTCTTTGAGTTACCTGCTTTCATATTTTGTGAGGGTCTCAGTCCCCTAACTCCCCTCATGACAACTTCTTCTCAGTTAGTTGGTTTTAAGCAGGCAGCTGAACATTCACCCAGCATGAGGAGTTAGGGAAGGTGAATCAGATGATTTTCACACATTTCACAGACAGCAAAGGGTAGGTAACACATTGCCCTCTCTGAGCCTCAGGGATTTCTCTGTTTCAAGGGATCCTCTTGCAGGCCTCATTCCCTTGACTGGAGAAAGAATGTCCAGTGAGTGGCTTTGGGTCCTTTGTAGACTGGCACAATAGTTATGAGATGTCTGCAAAGATGGTCTCTCAGGGCTGTGCCTTCTCTCTGATGCCCTTTGTGAGTGGCCCGAGCTGGGCTATGGCAAATGAACACAAACTGGGTGTCGAGGGAGCTACAGGTTCAAAGCCAGGGCATTGGCTTCCTTTAGAGGCCATGGCTGAGGGTGCTTTCTTGCTCCCTCCACCTTCAGGTAACTCCAATAGTCCCTTGGCCTCTGGTCACATCGCCTTAATCCTTGCCTGTGTGGCCGAATGGTGCCATTGGTGGTCTCCTGCATCTTTTAGACAATGGACTAAGAGTACACCTAGACCATCCAGGGTGATCTCCTTTCATAATCCTTAATTTATCCACAAAGACCCATTTTCTAAATAAGGTCACACATGGCTTCTACTGATTTAGTCACAGACATGTGTAACATTTTGGGTCTCACCAACCCCTGCATGGCCCCATGTTGTAGGACTATAGGCCCTTCCAGGTCAGGAACCCCACTTTGGTTACTTTGAGGGCACTTCAAGGAACTGTGTGATGTTTCCCTGCTGAACTCCAGAGTCGGTCCCTGATGAGATGGCCACCGGAATGTCATGCTTCTCAGCTGCCTGGAACCTCTGGCCAGCTCTTCTCAGGCTCAGTGTCGCGCTGTGTGGCCACATCTGTCCCCACCAGTCCAACCCATGTCCAGTCAAGAGTATAGAGAGAGTGTGGGTGTGTTTGGAGTTGGGGGATTCAAAAAGCCTGTAATGATTATGAGAAAAAAAATTAACGGAGTTGAATAGAAGCTAAAAATAGCCGGACACACATTTGCCTATAATTTTTTTTTTTTTTTTAAAGAAAACATAATTATTTTTGTGAACCAGCTCTGAGAAGCCAGGAGTATTTTTAGCCTGTGTCTTCTAGGACATTGGGCATCATCTCAGGAAGAACATCTCAGAGCCCACCAGAATGTGATGATGTCACCAAGTTGGGTGACAGCCCCTGGGGGAGCAGGGTCTGGAGTTAAGGGAGACCTGTCCTCAGCCCTACTTTGCTGAGTGTGTGTTTGCTGGAGGACTAGTTCTTGAGAGCCAGACTGTGCTTCTGTGGGTGATGCAGCTGGGGACATCCTGGTCACACCTGGAGAGGTAGCTGTTGTATTGACCGATTGACAGCTGGGTCAGCTCTGGGTGGGTGGGTGGGCTTGTAATGAGACCAGTCCAGCCTGCTACCTCAGCACACCTGCAGGGGTCTTGAGGGAAAGGGTTCCAAGCCTTCTTGTTGGGAGCCAAACATGGCCTCATGTCATCTCCCCATTTTTTCCATTGCCTCTGCCAGGGTCATTGGGCCTGGCAGAGTCTCTGTAATAAAAAGCCCTGTGTGTGTGTGTGTGTGTGTGTGTGTGTGTGTCTGTAGGTAGGTGTGTAGCATATCAATGTGTGTTGATATTGGTGTTTGTTGTAGGTGTCCTGTGAATCTGTGTGTGAATATGACAGCGTTGCTGTCTGGTGTGTCTCCTGTACAGGCATGTTCTTCCTGGGTTGTGGTGCATGCTGACATGGCTTAGCATTGCAGCCTGCTGTGGCCTTGGTGTGAGTGTGTCTCTGAAGACAGATTCTCTTCTCAGTGCCTGCTGGGGAGTTCACTGTACCTAGGCCAAGACATGGTGACCAGTCCAGAGTGTGGCTACCCATGTGTGTGCAGGGAGACCAAAAGCTCTGAAGTGGATGGTGGGTTCTTATCCTGGCTGTGACAAGTTGTGATTGTGGGTGGATGAATGAGCTTGTTTTCTCACCTGAAAAATGGGAATGGTGCCAACCGAGTGTCCTAGTAAGCCATCTGACATGTGACAACAGGACACATGCTTACCATGAGCTTCACTTCAGCACTCCTTACTTACCCTCCTCTGTGAAGAAGACATTATCATCAATCCCACTTTACAGATGGGGAAACTGAGGCGTGGTGACTTCAGAAATGTTCCTTTTGAGTCTTCCCCTGCTGTGATACACTCACTGCCTCAAGCAGCAGCTGGCCTGGTGTCACTGTTACATTTTATTGTTGTTATAACTATAATTATCATCCCCAAGATCATCACAGTGGCCGTTTCCTGGGTGGAGATATTCCTCTGGTGCGGCTCCAGCCAGCCCCAACTCCTAGCCCTGTTCATCCTTTCTGGGCATCTTATCTTCCATCTACCCGCTTCGTGCTGCCCCTCTTCTATTTTGAGTTTGTGTGTCTGAGGTCTCAGAACCTTTCTGCTCTAATTGAGATAATGAACGCAGGGTGTCCCCCCCCCCCCGCCTCCCCAGAATCTCCATACTGAAAGTCAAGTGCGAAGTGATGGTTTTCATTCGTTGACCTCCCCTTCCTTTCTCTTTTAATACACATCTCTTTAAGAAGGGATTGGCTGGATGCAAACGGCTAATAACCTATGGATTTATGGAAGCAGCTCGAGCTGGCTTTATAAGCTCAGATACCTGCAGTCAGCGTCCTGTCTCTTTAAGCTGAGGCTCCGACTTGCCGTGGTATTTTACAGAGCCTGGTTTCATTTATGCTGGAGCCAGACTTACTATGTGAGCGTCGTCCGCATGCTGGAATTAGTCTTAAGCTTGCTTCTGTGGCGTTGCCAAATTCCATGTTTGTGTTTTATTTAGAATTCTTTTCACGGCCAGCCGATTCTGTGCCGGCACACACAGGCACTGTTGCGCCCCATGGAGAAAATAAGCGAGCTTGCGTTTTCTTTGGCAGAGGCCGCGGCCACAATAGACTGTGGTCTCTGAAACATTTTTTAAAAGCTATTTTAACCCATAACAGATGCATAAAGTCGGCGCAGGCATGCCAGTTTTCTTAGTTTTAATTAAAAAATAATTACAGTCTAATGGGATGTTAGTGACACATTTGGATGAATGGTCGGTGACATTATCTGCAACTTATAAATTAGTGCCTCTCCCTTGGCTGGGGCAGGGCCGGGGAAGATTTGGGGAGGGACATTTGCATATCTGTTCTTAATTGCAGGGTGGGGGGCTGAGAGGGAAGCATCTCTGGGTTGGAGACTGTGGAACAGGACAGAGACCTTGGTCAGTAGCACTCAGCCCCAGCATGTGTGACATAGGCATCTGCTCGCACCTCCTTCCCAGCACCATCACACAGGAAACTCACCTGCGGAGTCCTCTTACATGTGGAGGTGGGGTGCCCGGGACCCTGCAGGTACCCTCAGCATCTGTGATCTCTCTCTTTCAAGATGACAGGTAGCACCAACTGGGACCTGCTGGGCCTATGCGAATAAGAAGGTCCAGTGGAAAGGAAAAGGGACAGAAAATGCAACAGTATCTTGCCAGGTATAGAGGCTGTGGGAAGCTTGTAGCCCACACACTCTAGCTTCAGATTTTATGGAAACCTAGTCACTCATGGAAGTCCCAGTAAAGGGAGGTAGGCTGGAAGTTTGTGCATTGTGGAGTCTCTGCAGACACCAGCTGAAGAGGTAGCTAATCTATGGTGACCCACAGTCCCAGGTTCCCCATGCTATTGTTGGAATCTGAGAATCAGAGTAGGAAGGCCAGTATCCTGGGCTTGGCCTCTCTGTGGGTTCACCCTGCCCTCCTAGATGGAACAATTCCAGATGGCCACAGTGTGCGGCTTGTCTCTCTTCAGTAGATATGGGGAGTGGTGTCTTCCTATCCTTGGAGATCAGGAAAAAGATCCAGCTTAGCTGTGTGTCTGTGTGCTTGGTCATACAGGATGCCCCTCTGGGGAGTGTTCCAGGGGCCCTGTGTTCCACTGCCAGGTTTCTTCCTCAGGTACCACCCGAATGTGTCCTAGAGAGAGGAGACAGGACATGCCTGGGGCCACTGGGCTGAGCTAGGACCTGTCTGATTTAACTCCTCACTTTCCCTTTGAATACCGCACTCCGTTCCAGCGTTTGGGGGACACACCTCGTGGCTCACAACAAGGTCTAGGAGACTGGCTCAGGTTCTTTATTTTTACTTTCAGGGCGGTGGTGGTGTTTCCTGTTGTCCGGAGTAGAAAATGAATGTTTCTTAGACAATGTTTTCCTGAGCCCAATTTTCCTCCCGAGTAAAATTAAGTTCTTCTATTAAAAACATGAGTCACACCAGCCCAGATGAGAATAGTTTTGACGTTCCTCGAATTTTTTTGGAAGGGAAGCATCACATTCATGCTAATCCTTGCAATTATACCTCACTGCTGGGTAATCCACTAGACGATTGGTAACTCAGCCCTCCGCCATGGATGTTCTGTGCTTTCTTTCCCCTCTGCTGCTGCATACCCAGGGTTTCTGTGCAGTGCGTGGGCCTTCCTCTGTTCTGGGCTCATCACATTCCCTGTGCGTTGTCTTGGGTATCTAATTGCCGCGGATGATTAATGTCTGGTTGATAAGCTACCATGTCTGGCTGCTCACGTGAATTCTAAGGAGATGGGAGTCCAGCTCTGTCTTGGAACTGGGAGGGGGTGTTTGTTTCTCCCAGGGGGCTTTCTGCTCAGGTGGGGGCGGACCCAGACATCCCTGATGATTAGAGAAGAGACCTAGGCAGAGAAGTGTCATTGGGGTGGTGGTGGTTGGACCTGCTTTGGGAAAAAATAGCCAGGCTGGTGAGGAAGTGGAGAATACTGTGGCCATGATATCAAGTTTCCTGAGCTGTGTGTTCCTCTTACCGTGACCTCTCAGGTCCAAGCTCACCTATTGCTACAGACTGTGGTAGGGAAGTTCCCACTGGTCCTGGGACTAGGTTGGTGTCAGCTCTACCCCTTTCTTGTTTCCTATGGCGCCGGCTGTCGGCTCTAGTCCGGAACAAGGGCAGGTTGGCACAGTTGAAGAATATTGGTCTCTGGAAGTGCAGCTGTCAAATGGACCTGAATTGTGTCTCTGCAGCTTTGGGGCAGCCTCTGAGGTTCAGAGGTTGGGAAGGGCACTTTGCTTTTATTTCTCTTCCTTCAGAGAGTTGCTGCAGCTCACCTGATGCTGAACCCTTGGCTAAGAAGAGGTTCTGGGACCTCAGGAGATGGGGGTAGGGAGAGTGAGTGAGTGGAAGCTGGTGGCTGTGATGAGAAAGGCTTTGGGTTTGGAATGGGATATAGAGTGTGGTTTCTGAGTTTGGAATAACACTTCTCTTTGGGTTGTGGGGAGCAGGGGTGGGCAGGGGTTCAACTTCATTTACTTGTATTAAGCTGAAGTTTCCTCTTTTCACGAGTTAGAAGAAGAAGCCCAAGAAAGTGATGAGAAACACAGTCCAGAAAGGCAGTTTGTTCACTCATTACATTTTCCATAAAATAAACAAAGATTTGGAATGGAGGGCCCAGATGCAGGGCGCTCTGGTTGGAGGGGACAAGTTTGATGTGAACTCAGAGTGAGACATGGACTGGCAGGCCAGGATCATGTGTTGACCCAGGAAGTAAGAATGATGGGTATGAGTGTCTAGAAGGGACATGTGTGCACATAACATGTGTGTAAGCTTGTGGGTACACTAATAGTTCTGCAACATGTGAGCATGCATAGACATATGTATGTTTATGTATATACACATACAAGCAAGCATGTACACATGAGTACATGTATGGAAACATGTATGGAAGCATGCAGATGCATGGGTGATGGGTGTACAGGTGTAAATGCACGCATGTACTCACAGGCACACATGCGAATGTGTGTTCATATGTGCTTGTACACGCATGCACAGAGTGTGTTCATGCTCATTCAGATGCAAGTGTAGGTGGTCTATTTGTTTACATGTCTTCATATGTATTCATGCACAATATGCACCAGATGAGGAATGTCTCTGCTCCTCTCTGAGGACCTGCTTGTGACTAGCTGCTGTGGTACTTCAAGGGGGACCCATAAGTGCACAGCAGCAGGAAGAAGTGAGGTGTGGAAGCAGCACCCAAGTGCACAGCCCTGCTCCAGCTCAGTGGGGTTCAGGTGCTGGCTCAGGGTGGGTGTCTGTACCCCTTGACGTTCTCATGGTACTGCCTGAGATGGCATGCAGAGCCCTGTGGGGTACAAGATGGGCCTTGGCCTGACCCAGCTCTGCCTCTTTATACGCTGAGTGACTCTTCACCTTCGTGTCCCAGCCTCAGTTTCCTTCCCTGTTCCTAGAAGATAATGGTGTTATACCAGTCCATGTGTGTGCAGTGCTCAGGGCAAGGTTGCTACATGGTAGGCTCCAGCCAGGCAAGCTGTGATTGACCTTGCTGTGTGGTAAATGTCCATGTATGTGGGATGAAAGTGTCTTGTTCGTAATAATTTGATGAGTCTGCAGTGACCCCAAAGCTGAGGGATGATGGGAAGGCTGGGACCCACCTTGGGACCCTGGGCTTGTCTAGGTTTGAAAACCCTTTTGTCAGTGACATCCCTGTGCTCCGGTGGGAAGGCCTGCCCTCCCTCTCTCTATCGAGCCGGGGTGAGGCCCTCCCTAAGCTGCTTCTCAGTTTTGCCAGGCTGTGTCCAAACCAGAGCGGGGAGAATCCTTGTCATGGCTGACATCAGGCAGCAGGCTTCTCCATCCTCGTGCGAGCTGCTCGGGGTCATTTGGGAGCCTCTTTGATGCAGACAAAGCTAGGCAAGGCACTAGACGGAGGCTGGATGGACAGTGAGGTCTTGAAATGGTTTCTCTCCAGAGAAGATGTGGACAGTAAGGGTCTTTGCAGAAAGATGGCTAAAAGCTACATTCTTGCCCTGGGCCCCTGGAGCGCAGGAGTTTGGGTAGCTTGTCAACCCTCCCTTCTCCAGTGGTTTCAGGCATTCTTTGGGAACAGCTCAACAGCCTTCCTTTTTTTTTTTTTTTTTTTTTTAAAGTCCTGGTCTCATCTTTTTCTCCTGAAAGAAGCAGGATGTTGAGGATGCATTTGGGCCAGACATGCACACAGCATTTGTGTCTGAGTGGATCCCTCCTGTCCCATGGCAGACATTACTAGGTGATCACCACCTTCCCTGACCTGGATAGCTCAAGTTGATAGTCAGGCAGCCAATAATAATTGATCATACTGGCCAGGAGTTGAGGCTTCACTGGCAGAGCTTTCCTGAATGGAGGGAGGGGCACATTAGATAATAGCTTCCCTGGTGAGAGCTGGTGTGTGCCAAACTCAGACTCCCCTAACCCTCCCCCTACCAACTTGCATACATTGCAGTTTCTTGGTTTTGCCTTTAAAGCTCAGAGAAGGGAAGGCTTTGACCAGAGAATCCAGACTTAGAAGCAAATAGCATGGCAGATCAACCAGGACCACCCCAGGGCTCTCATATTTCACCAGTGCTAAGGATGCCAGGGTCCCTCCAGGTGGCTCTTGGCTGCTTGGAAAGTAGGCACTGGCTTACTGAGGCCGAGTCTCCCCAGCCTGGGGCCAGGCGCCCAGGCATCTTGCTGGGATGGTGGTCTGGCATACTGCTTACTTTTCCCTTGGGGTCCCACGTGTTTCCCGGGTGCTCTGTTGGAATTACATCTAGGGTAGGGCCTCTGCTCATACTGCCCGACCCCAGGCTGCGCCTTGTTCTGTCACATGGCCTCTGTGGTCTCTGCGGGTTTCCACCCCAGGGCCATGGCCTGTTCTCTAGTCACCCAAGAATTCTCTGCTGATGTCAGCAGACACTGCGTGTCAACAAGGAGTCTTCGGGTCCACTAGGAATGTGAGCTGAGAGAGAGGCGGGGACACCCTCCTTCCACTGATGGCTTGGTCATTTCCTTTTTCTCCTTCTCTTCAGGTCCTGCAGAGGTGATGGCTACCTCTATCTTAGAGATGGGTAAACTGAGGCGTAGAAGGTCAAAGCCTGAGGGAGACGAGCACTGTGATACCTTGACAGTAGTTGAGACACATCCTGAAGTAGAGGGCTTAGCTCTCTTGACCTGCACCCTGGCCCCTCCTTCTGTGTCTGTCTGTCCCAGAGAGTGGGTCTGGTGGTCCGTGAGACAACTGATCCCAGGCATCACTAGGCGAGCCCCATTGGCTCAGTGTCCCTTCCCTGCATCTCCTCCTCTCTGGTGAATTCCAGGAGGCCCTCGCTGCCCTCCCCCAGGCCCTTCTACACAGGGCTGCCGTGGCGGCGTGTGTCAGCAGTGTCTGGGGCGTACTCTGGTAAGGGAACCTGAGCTGCTCTGGGAGTAGACATGAGGGTTGCTGTTTCCTTTGCTTCAGTGGAAGGTGGGAAGTGGCTGGTTCTGTGTTCTCACTCAGTTCCCAAGCTTCTTGCCCTCACTTGCTGACCAGAAGAGGTACAGCTGTGGAGTGGGTACCAGTCCTCTTCAGGACAGCAAGCTCATCTCAGGGAGCCTAGAGGCTCCTGGAGCCGACCCAGGACAAGCCGGACAAGCAAGAGGTCCTTCATGCCACTGTCCCCTCTCCCTAGGTGCTGCTCTAGCCAGCCTGGCTGTCCACTGCGCGTGACTGACACCAGAAGTAGGAAAGAGGCACAACCTTTGGGTGGAGCACAGAATTCCTCTGAATGGATAGACCCGTCCAACGTCTTGCCATTGCAGCATGAAACTCCCATGGGCAAAGAGCTTCCCTGGGAGTTGCAAAATTGAGTTAAAAGAAAAATCACACAAATCTCTCTCTCTCTCTCTCTCTCTCTCTCTCTCTCTCTCTCTCTCTCTCTCTCTCTCTCTCCCTCTCCAGGCTCTCATTCTGTAGCCCTGGCTGTCACTATATAGACCAGGCTGGCCTTGAACTCAGAGATCTGTTTGCCTCTGGCTCTGAAGTGCTTTAAAGACATGCACCACCATGGTCCTAAAAATCTCTTACTGTTTTAAGTTCAGAATGGGTTGGGCCGAATTCATGACTAAACTACCCTTGGTCCCATGCTGCTTGAGGGCCTTGGGTTGAATGTGCCTTCCAGAACATGGGGATCCCCAGAGTGAAGACAACTCTGTCGGGGTGTCCCTGGAGGTTTGTTGTTAGGGGTTCAGACCCTCTAGACACCCTGCTTTGAAGAAATAGCCCAGGGTTAAAGCACTGTCGTGACTGGCTTCAGGGTTCCCTTGGCCACCAGTAAGGCCCTTAGGGGCTTTCTAGATCATCTGGGACCCTCTCTGTCCCTGCCCTGAGAGGTGTAGCTGGGAAGCAGCCAGAAGATATTCTGCCTGCAGAAGTCATGTGACCAGACCCATGGGCAGGTGATCTGGGGCCTAGCACACCTGTCCAAGTAGGTCCTTGATGAGAGTAGTGCTATACAGACTGCACCACACTGGTCACACACAGTGGGCTTCATCCAGGCTCTGTACCAGGAAGCTGGTGGCTTTATGTGGCAAGGTTCAGGAGTTTTCCTTATGGCTTTGGTGTTTTGTACATGGAATTCCCATAGTCCTTCCTGGCCATCGTCAGGGACCCCAGGATGAAAGTGTTCCTTTCCTAGTTGGTCTCTGCCCATGAATGGCAGAAAAAGAGAAGTTCCTAGACCCTTGTCACGTTCTGGGCCACCTGGAGATAGCCCTGGCAGTTGAGGAGGTAGCTGGTGGGGGATGCTGGTCGGTCACTGTGTTATACTGGCAGAGTGTCACAGGAGTACTGGCTGAGGGAGCGAGAATTCCGTGTGGAGGGGTGCAGTTCTGAGGTCCCCTTCTTGCCTCCTCCCTCTGGCTAGCCCACCTCACTCACAGCTGTTGGCTTCTGCAGATGCAGTGAGCTCAGATGCAGCTAGCCAGCGGAGGTGGTGGTGGCCTTCCAGCCTCCCTGCCGCCTCCCTTCCTTCCTTCAGACCTCCTGGGAATGGCTACCCACCTTGGACAACTACTATCTGGGTCTAGGACTCTGCCCCCTTGGCTGAAACCCTGAGTCATTGTATGAGAGGCAGCCTCTGACATTCTAAAGCAGGTAGGTCCCTAACTAGGGAAGTCTAAGAATATTCATGCTTTGGGGCTGGACAGTGTCTGGGAACCCCTAGGAAGGAAGGAAGGAAGGCTTTCCATCTGTAGAGGCTAAGGTTGGGAGGCAGTAAGGCTTTCCTAATGCCCCTCCACTTTGCCTGATCCAAAGATGCGCTTAGCATCCCCATCTGTGTGGTGAACGAATAATGAATGGGCTCCAAGTGAGTGAATGAACTGCTGTGGATTCTCCAGTGCCCAGCACAGAGTAGGTGCTCAGGAAATGCCTGTCCAGTGAATGAGCTGGCAAAGTACCCTACTTCCCCACCTTGGCCCTTAGGGTTCCAGCATATACACTCTTTCCCATTAACCTCATTGACCTAAGCTTTAAGAAAGGAGACGTGGATTCTGCAGTCTCTTGTCCTAGATCCACATTACCAGCTGCTAGAAAGGCCTCCATGATTCAGGGATATCTCATCCTAGAAGCTTCTCTAGTCTGGCTGAGCTGGTGCCCTTTCTGCCTTTCATGGTGCCCTCTAAGGTCACAGAGGACAAGAACAGAGCCTGCGGGGAGAGTGGACTGGTTGTTGCTGGAAGCTGTGTCCCATCTCCAGCCTCTGTATTCTCTTCTGGGGTTCATTCTAGGGGTTCATTGAGATACCATATGACTGGACTCAGCCTCGTACTGGCCCTAGCATAGGAGGGGCTTGAGAAGGCTACCATTTATTCTGCCAGACAGGGGTGGGCATTGGCCACTGAGGGTAGACATGGCCCTGCATGGAGATAGTCTCTCAGCAGCTGCCCCTTTTTCCAGAGTGCTTGAGTGGGAGGCGCCGTCTTGATGGGGCTGTAGAGGCTTCTGGTCTTCCTTCTCTGTGACCAGAGCCAGAGCCAAAGCTCTGAGAGACTTACGCTTGTTCTGTCCAGCTCTAGATCTATCTCATTGTCTCCAACTTGAGTTACACTGGGTCAGGGAGGCTCAGTCGCCCGGTACCCATAAGTGCTCTTGGATTTTGGCTCTGGTAGCTAAGAGGTAACCTCTTCCTTCTCCTCAGGCCCCTTGAGCTGTGTATGTCTACAAGAGACTGGCACTTGGCCTCCTGTCTTGTGAGCTCCTGGCTTTCCTCTGGTGTCTTTTATGTTCCCTCCTGAAGGGAACTCTTGTGTTGGGGTCTTCCCTCTGCAGGCCTGGGCTGTCTTCTCTACTCTGAGGTATGCTTTGGGTAGATCACCAAATTACCACTCGTCACCTTCTCTGATGGAAACTCCAGCAGGTGGTCAGCAGAAAGAGAAGATTACCATCCCCCATTCTTGGATGAGTTTACTACAGAGGGAAAAATTATAATAAGGATCCCGCTGAGCTCCATACTTGGTCAAAAGGATCACCAGATGTGATGGTTTATCTCTGTCAGACTGTGTCTTTAATCACCTAGGGGAGATGCATCTCAGGGTGTGCCAAAGAGTGTTTTGTTTGGAGAGGGTTGAGTGAGGAGGAAAGACATATCTAGAATGTGGCAGCACTGTCCTGCTGGCTGGGCTTCTGGAAGGGAGCAGAGAGCCACGTCTATCTCAGCTTCCTGACCATGAATGTGTTCTCACCATGCCTTTCTACTGTGGCAGCGGACTGTCTTCCTTTGACATGGAGCCAAAATGAATTCCTATTGCTTTATTTACTTCAATGTCAGGCACTTTCTCCATATGAGAAAAGGATCTATTGGCAAGGCCAACCAAGGGGCTCTGGTGTGTGCATGGTTGAGGTGCCACCTCTCCCTGTCATCTCTTTGGAGACCTTGGTGTGTGTCCCAACGGACAGTGAGCAGTGTGCTATGCCAAGCCACAGCCTGGATATCAAGAGGTATGCTGAGAGTCAGAGCCCACATTCACAGGGACAGAGACATCTCATGTCCTGCCAAGCAGGTGGAGGAGATACCAGAGCACAGCACTCAAGGGAAGAGAGACTCTCTTGAGACCTGTTATCAGCCAGCGACGCTCATCCTCCAAATGCCTAGGACAAAGGAGAGGTCAAACTGGCCGCTGGCAGCATCTGAAGGCAAACACATTGCTTGAGTGTCTAACAAGAAAGTTCTAACCTAACACACAACAACATGCAATAGGAATGATTATCAAGTATTGTCCAGGAGAAATAAAGGGTAATGACCTAAACAAAATGGATCGACAACCAACAAGAACAACATCCAACAAGAGACACGCACTCAAGTCCAGAGATGTCCAGAACATAGGTAAATGGCGTGTTACAGAGATTATTCCAAAAGCTGTCCTATCCTGAAGTATCTGAATCTAGTACTTAGTATGTTATAGCTAAGACATGAGAAGATTCTAACTGTAACTCAAGGGCAGTGTTTCTCAACCTGTGGCTCTCAATCCCTTTGGGGTTGACCGACCTTTTCACAAAAAACATAGACATTTATACATTACAGTTCATCGCAACAGCAAAATTAGTTATGAAGTAGCAATGAAGTAATTCTATGGGGGACACACCATGTCATGAGGAACTGTACTAAAGGGTTGTAGTGTTAGGAAGGTTGAGAACCACCGCTCTAGGGTAAGAACGGGTTGCTCATTTCTCAGGGAACAAACCTATTTAGTAATGACTCAGTGGTTTCCAGCTGTCTGACCCTAGGTCACTTCTCTGAGCCCTAGAGGTTCCTTATCTCTGATGGGGAAGAAACATCTCAGATGGGCTATGAGATAGACAATGGTGATGGTGATGGTGTGTTCCTCAGCTTGTTGCCAGGATTGAATCAAGATGTGAGTGTAGTGGGTAGCCATCCCAGCATTGGCCTGGAAGTTCCAACCCCCATTGAGGCTTCGGTAATGGTCACGCCCACAAGGCGGGGCGGAGGAAGGAAGCGGGAGACCAAGGATCGAGAGGAGGGCTCTCTTGGTTCTGGGACCCTGGACGCTGGAGGTAGACCGAGCAGAGTTCTCCAGAGAACACTGCCGGAATGCGCCATACCTTTGCCAGACCCAACAACCTATCCCTTCATTTGTAAGTTACCCCACAAAATAAACCTCCCTTTTAACTATGTGGAGTGGCCTTAATAATTTCACCAATATGTGATTGTACCTGGTATGTGTGTGTGTGTGTGTGTGTGTGTGTGTGTGTGTGTGTGTTCGTTCATGCTCTCCTCCTCATTTCCAGCAGTATATGTGTTGTATGTAACAGCTCTTTAGCTACTGGCCAGTATGATCTCCTGGCCTTCTCCAGAGATAGCCCAGATCTTGCTTTAGGGTAGAAATCCCTGGCCTGGCCAGAATCTCTTCTTTCCTTGTAGACATATTGGCACAGACCCCTGGCCACTTGCCTTACCCTTTGGGAACCTGGGGTGTTGTGTATTCCTTTTGGCCTGCCTTGTCACAGTGTTCTGCCTTCTTGACATGCTGAACCCATGGCCCTGTGTAGCCCCGTGTGGTCCAGGAGAGGCCTGAGTACCACGCCTTCTACATACCCAGGGCTTCACCATCAGTTTGTTCACCTGGTATGCTCTGTGCTGACCTGGGAGGCCCCTGCTTGGAGATCACTAAGGTACATACTTCACCTTCTGGAAGCTCCAGGCTCACTGGCAGCTTCTGGTCTGCTCTATGGTAGGCCAGCAACAACTGTACCAGCCCCTTGCTTTAGGCCAGGGACATATAGCCCTGGGGGTGTGGAGGAGTTTGCAGCTTAGGTCTTGGAGCAGATTTGCAGAGGTTTGGGACTGTAGCTGTGACTGTAAACACGTGGACAGTTGGACACCGTCTCCTTGCCTTGGTTGTTCTGGGCCTAAAGCGGAGGTGGTGTCCTTTTCTGCTTGGGGGTGGGGGTTACAGGCTCATGCCCTCAGCAAGCATGAAGAATTAAATAGCTGTCTACATCTACGCTTAGGATCTTGGGTATTGCTCACATCCCTTGGCTTGGGCAATGGGTCCTGGTTTTTGGCATGTAGCAATGGTAGAGGCTATGGGGCTTCTTCCACTGGGTCCCCTCCTCTGGTTGCCAGGGAGTTGCTGTTTGTCTCTTTAGCACTAGCCAGACCTGGCCTTCAGTGCCTGGACCGAGGGCTCTTCTCCCCGCCGCAGACTCCTGCCACATCTGGATTTCTATATACTCTTGGTGGGCTCTTGGGGTTTTGCCACCTACCTATGCTTTGTGTTAATAGCAGTGTTGTTTAAACAACACAGGAGTCCCTGTCCGTGGTAGACTTTGCTGCCTTTGAAGCCGAGGGATGGAGAAGTCAGGGGGAGCTGTTACACAAGAAATAGACAGTCATAGCTTGCAGTTTGGGGAAACAGAACTGGCAGATTGTTTTTTTTTTTTTTTTTTTTTTTTCCTTCTCAGGCATTTTGTATTATTAAGATACTCTGTCTTATAGGGGATGCTGGATAATTAATCCTGTGGAGAGGTAAAAGCAACCAGCATTCGAAGAATATATTTAAATAATGAACAAGTTCTTTAGTGTGGACCAGGAAAATGGCTCTGGGCTGGTGGCATGAGAAAGAGAGAGTCTGTTTGTATGTGTTAAAATGTCCTTTCCCCTTTATAAAATGGTGCTTATGTACACACACACACACACACACACACACACACGCATCTAAGCCAGAACCCTGCTAAGTCTTTTCAGTAGAAAAGAACCAATTATGTCTTGTGGTCGATTTCCAAAAACCACTTTTGATTGTGTGATTCGGTTGCATTGGAGAGTGCTCCAATCAGCCCCTTAGACATGAGAAAGGAGAATAAAACCCCACCAAATATCTGGGCGAGACTCTCAATGTTGAGATTATTGACAGCAATCAGGATTCTGCGGCTGCTGAAACTTCGCCTCTAATTGAACTAGGAAAGGTAAACCCGGATTCAGGGCTCTGCACGCTATAATTGCAATAATTTAATTTAGCTATTTAACCTGTAATTCAGTGGTATTTATTAAGGAGCATGGGAGAAAATGAGGCCATTAGGAGCCAGAGATGAATACATTGAAATGAAAATGAACACTTCTAACTGCCAGTTGACCCTCGGTTTGTAGCAGTTTTTATTAGGCTGGTCACGGTAATTACCAGGATGTGAATCGGGAGGAAAAGTGAATAATTCAGTAATGAACATTTTTATTCATTATCTCACATTTCCAGGAAGTGGAAAGGATTGGGAAAGTACCAGCCATGCTCTTTCTGTTTGTTTTTCAAAACATGATTGTTTGTGGACAAAGCATTGTTCTGTGACTTGGGAGCCTGAGTGAGGTATATAGGCATGTCACTGGGGCTAGCCTGCCTCTGGAGTGCACCCTGGGAGATGGCGATGTGCCTGGCAGGGACAACGAGAGGCCACCTCCTCCTGGCCTGTGACGAGCAATGTTTTTCCATGGTAATTCGTGGCATAGAGGGTAATTCGTGGTCCCTGAGAGGGGAGGCCAGTATCCTTGGGGCCTGAGGGTGTGTGTCCAGATGGAGCTGTCTGTATATGGGAGCTGGAAGCATGTGAAAAGAGCACTCGGTGCCACAGTCTTAGGGATGCCGCTCCATGGACACCACAAAGACTGACCATGGAGGTGCACCGGGATGTGCAAACACCTGTGGCATCCTTGTGATAGGTGGGAAACTGGAAGGGAGTCGATTCCCATAGGAAGAGAGCCGTGAAAGCTGGCACAGTAAGGAACATTACAGAGCAATTAAAAATGGCAACATCACAGGCATTTTCAGGGATGGGGGAAATGCCAAGAGGGACAAGAATAAATTCCAACTGCGACGTGAGGATGTCGCTGTGTAGGTCTGACACCAGAGCCAATGGCAGCTCCTGGGTCTAACAGAGCGTAACATACGCTAGTGTATACATTCTCTCCCGTATCCTTGTCTGTATCTTGTACGCTTCCTTCAAGACGAACTTGACCTTTGAAAAAAAAGCAGAGAACTCAGTGACCTCAACTCCCAAAGTTTCAGTGACTTTGCTGATGGGAGAAGAAAGCTTCTGGCTGGGCACCCTGTGCCAGCAGCCTGTGCCAAGCCTGTGGTTTCATTAGCTCTGCCTTTCTCTTCCCAGAAAACCATTCCGCCCTTAGATGTAATGGGGATGTACTGGAGATGCTAGTGTCAGCGGGCTGTAATTGATCGATTCCCAACACCGCTCCACGCCCGTGTCCTGGGAGGTACCTTCTGTTTGTTGGTGTTATTTTCATACCCCACTGGGGTCTCCAAATGGGGAGGCAGGAGCCCAGGGACCCTCAGAGCCCCATATCCCAGGGCAGAGATGTGTGGGATATGACTGTCTACGGATGGGTTCCTTCATGCTGCTGGTAAATTGGAGGATGGCTTTCGAGTCTCCTCCACTTGAACTGTTCACCAGCCTCTGGCTTTGGTCACTGACATTCAGATAGATGTCATAATAATCCTATTCTGTGTATGCAGCTGGGTAGGGGCCAGAGCGGGTGGGCCTCTCCATGTTATCAGAAGGGGTTCACTAGATATGCAGGTGATCCCCCACCCCCCACCCCTCCAGCAAGGTCTTCATTTCCTTCTTGAATGCCCCTCGACACCTCCTGACACCCAGAGGGACTGGAGTCTTGTCACATAAAGAAAAAATTATTCTCTTTCCAATTTTCAATTTCTCATCTCCACTCATTTTCTTTATTAGGTGAACTATGGATATTAGAGAGAGAGAAAATGACATTTCTGCCATGAATTCAAAGCGTGGGACCCTGCTTTGCATAGTAGCTTCTGCTGATTGGCAGGAGAGGCCACTGGGTCTCTAGCCTCCAGGGTGGTGGGTGGTACTTGCCAGGTCCCTGATGCTGTATGTCCTCTGCTCAGGCACTCTTTTCTTCCCACATACCTGCTCCTGGCTTCTGGTTCTGTGTCACCAGCCTTCCATCTAGAATGTGCTCTAAAGCGAAGTGACTGTGAGCAGAGGTTGGGTTGTGTGCCGAAGGACTCAAGGACCAAGGATGCAGAAGGGCAGGCCCATTGTGGCTCCTGGCTCTGGTGTGGGGCCTCAGTTCCCCCAACTGTGAACAACAACAACAAAAATGATAAGTAAACTGCCATGTATGAGAGGAAATTCTCAAGTATAGGAGAAACATTTGAGTGACATTCCCAGCACATTGTAGGTTCTTTTTCTTTCTACAACTTCCAGCCTGAGCCTCATTAGCACCATGGTCAGTATGGTGGGCTCTCTTCTCTGGGGTTAGGAACCTGAACAACCACCAGCCCCCCCCCCCAAAAAAAAACAACCCACAACACCCAGTAGGTGAGGTACCAAAGTAAGCACAGGGTGTCAGGCTTCTGGGATGCCTCCTACACTCTGAGGACCATCATGGTTTTTGAGCCTTCAGGTGTACACCTTGACCATCTATAGGACTCCATTTCACTTGTAAGACCCTTGAGACCCCTTCATATCCTTTCATCTTACCAGACACCCACATACACTCTGGCTAGGTGGGCATTTCTTCACAGTGCCATCACCTTTCCAGCCACCTTGAGGGCAGGCACTCGCCTGTCATCACAGCTGGGGACCAGCATGGTCAGGAAAGGTTGGGGGGCTGCTGCAGAGCAAGGGATGTTCTGGAAAGACAGTGTCCTGGGCCTGTCACTGCCAACTATTGGGAGCCAGCTTTGAGTGATGGTGTCTGGAGAGGACAAGGAGCTGCCACGTGCAGAATGGGTCAGCCCACCTGGTGCTGACAGGGAGGCTGAGGTGTTTAAGTGTTATCCCCGCCCTGCTCTTTAAGACCCAGGAGAGATATTTGCAGCCAGTAGCGACCATGCCAAGAACGCAGCCATCCTTGCTCACTCATGTTGAGGAACTTGGGAACCTTTCTTCCCCCTCCCTGGTTGCCTGGTTACAAGATCATCTGTCACGTGTTCCCGGATAAGGGGGCTTGGCTGGGGAGATGTGGCAGGAGGTGGGGGGCACTGGGAGATAGTGTCTGCTGTGGGAATCAATGAGTACCTTCGATCATATCACATCCCATTTATATTACACTGGACAGCCCCACTGCCCAGCTGCCCTCTCAAAGCCTCGGACCGCTGGGGCTTTTTTGATGCATGAATGAAGACTGGGAAGTGGGCCAGGACTTGGCTCCTGGGTTTCTTCATCATTTATTAGCTTCTAGTTTTAATTGTTTCTCGACTTCTTTCCAGATATTTATCTAGGAAGAATTGTCAGTTCTTGCTGCATGGTGCAGACGTGCAGGGCGGGTGCCGACTGCAGAATTTTAACAGCTCTTCTGGGTAGTGGGTAGCAGAGCATCTCAGATGAATTGCTTGAGTGCCTACTATGTGCTGTGTGGTGATAGGATTGCAGGGGTGAGTGGGGCAGGCTCCTGCCCATGAGAGACCAGTCTTTTTAGGGTGCAAAGGGATGGCATTTGTGTCATGTTTTGAGGGCTTTTATGCCAGAAGCCTGGGATAGTGTGGTCTCTGGAAGGTTGCTGTTACGTCTTGGGGCTTTGGATTCTCAGACTGTAATCCAAAGTGGCCAAACCTCACCTGGGATTGCTAAAGGCATTCTGAACTGTTCAGCAAGCCTCAGGAGGGGATGATATTGTTGAGGGTGTTGAGCCCAGAGAAGTGTCCTTGGATAGAGTGGGACCAGGTTAGGATGCCAAGGGTGCCTTCTTCCTTTGAGTTCTAGTCAGCTGTGGGAGGCAGAATTATGATGGAGTGTACCACAGAGGAAGCCAGGGGGATGTTGGGGAGCCTTTGGATATGAACTGAGCTGTGGGTCAGAGTGGACTGCTGTGGGTGCCTGGGGTGGGTTTTGCTGTAAGTGTAGATGAGGGAGCGCAGGTTGGCTCACTCAGCACACTTCAGAGAGCATCGCCTGGATTCGCTTCAGGAGACAAAGGTCCTTCCTTCACCTTAGTGGGACAGTAATCTAAGAGCTGAGATCTGGATTGTCCATCTTGGTCGTCAGTGGCTCTGAGCCGAGGCCAGCTGGAGTGGGAAGGGTGGGGCTCTGTCCTGCTCAATGCCTCCCTTCTGTCAATGTGGTTCTGTGGGAAAATAAGCTGCATTCTGGTGCTCTGGCGCTGCTGCCCCCACTTGGGAGCCATGGTAAGATGGGATTGCCATGTGAGCATGATGAGATGCCCCATCCTCATGTCTGGCTATTAGCCTCCTCTTTGGACTGTTGCCATAGAAGGCAGTATGCCCCTTGGTTAAAGGCTGGCTCTTGAATACATCCTCCAGGCCTGGCTGCCTCCTCTCCTTCCTAGGACTAGCACCCAGGAACAATCTCTCTCCCTCTGTCTCTCTGTCTCTCTGTTTCTCTGTCTCTGTCTCTCTCTGTCTCTGTCTCTCTCTGTCTCTGTCTCTCTCTGTCTCTCTCTCTCTCTCTCTCTCTCTCCTCTATCTCGATCTCTCTTTTCTCCAAAGCTCTTTTATAGACAGGGAATTTCACAACCAGGGCCAGACTGAGAGAACTTAGGTGCCTTGCCCAGTTACTTAGCTGTGGTGTTAAGTTCTTTGCCTGAGCGTATAGGTCACATGAACTGTCTCAAAGCACAGAAATAGGATGATGGCGTGTTGACCACACCCTAGGCCTCTTCCTGGTGATAAGGTCACCAGTCTGTACCGCTAGACCAGTACAGGGGAACTAGATGGCCAAGCCTGGATCTAGTCCTGGGCTAAGCATCCACAGAGGGAAGACAGATCCCTTGACAATGCTTCTTTTCTACCATGTTTGGGAGAACCACCATGAGCCCCAGATGCATCATGGGTCAGGCATGTGTTTGGCTCTCACGAAACCCCTATCTTTGGGGACTGTCAGATTTCCAGTTTGCTTTGAGGCCATGTTGATGGGCAGAGATGAGTCAGTGTCTCAAGCTGCATCAAGCTGCATCAGGACCAATGAAACGGCTGCATCTGGGGCATAAAGAAGTATTTCTGGTGATGTAGGGAAAGACTTGCCCACTGGCTTCTTGAACAGCCAGTTCGAATTCATTCTGGCTTGGGAGACAAAGCATTTCTAGAATCTGCACCCAGATTATTTAAGAGAAAATAATCACCAGCAATGAGCATGGGATTCCTCAATGAAGCCGTTCTCCCAGAGACTAGAGCTTCTGCTAGCAGAGGGCTTTGAAGACCTGTGTGTACCCTATTGTCCCTTACACACCTTGGACACTTGTTCCAGTTGTCCAGGGTTTGGCCACAGTCATTCACTTTACATCTGGGGAAGGGAAGTATTTTTGCAGCGTGTAAGTGGATTGGGGGAGGTCGTCCCTCTGCCGCCGGAATCTGAGTTCCCTGGCGCATTGTGCCAAGTGGTGGTTATTATTCCCCCAGAATAATGTCCTTTTTTTTTTTTTTTTTTCCACTTGCTTTTAACATTCTGCCCTTGGCATCTGTTCCAGGCATTGTGGACGAACGGAGACTGTGTTCTGACAATGGGTTAAAGCAAGCTCTTATTGAAAAGCATTCTCTACTTAATTACGTTTCCTTCTTCTGGAAGCTATTTTAATTTTTTTTTTTTTATAATCACATGTTAATTGTGTATTAGCGGGGCCTTTCTGATTAGTTGAAAACATAATGAAACCTTTGTAAACAACACAGAGAGAGAAAGAAAAGGGAATGTGTGAAACAGAGCCGGTAGTGACGAGCCAGCTCTGAGAGGCCCAAATAGCTACATTTCTTGATGCTGTAGAGGGATGGAAATTGTACCTGCGAGTCCTCCATGAGTGGCAGATCCCGTTGCAGGGCCAAGTGGGACTAACAGATCTGTGATGGAGAGGAATTTGCTCACAAGTAGTTGTGAGATGGGACCTTGTAGTCCTGCCTTGTTGGTTTGCATTCATTCATTCATTCATTTGTTCACTCACTCATTCATTATTTACTCACCATTTAATCATTCAATCACTGACTTACTCACTACTTATTCATGTAGTCACTCATTCCTTCACTTAAATCATTTACTTATTCATTTACTCCTTGTAAGTCTTACCATTCAGGGGCTGTGTCTACAGAGCATTGACCAGACGTAGCCCCCTGACACGCCTTCTTTCTTACATCTTCATACAGGTATTAGTCACATCATGGTTGAGGAGACTAGAGCTCACTCATTCAAATGCAGCTAAGGCGAGGAACCTGGAGAGCCAGGTCTGTCCACCCAGTCAGTGTGACTGGAAACACTGGCATCTGTCGGGGTAGCAGGATGCTGTAAGAAGCCAGCAAGGGTGGGCGTGTGCGTGTGTGTGCATGTGCGTGTGCGTGTGCGTGTGCGTGTGCGTGCGTGCGTGTGTGTGTGTGTGTGTGTGTGTGTGTGTGTGTAGATGAGAGTTAGCGTGGGCTCTTGCCAGAAAGTAGTTTGCCGGTATTGTTTTGCTTTCCGCTTTTAATGGGAGCCTTGTTTCTGGACAGAAGGCCTGAGCCCAAGTCCCTGTTGTGGTGAGCCGGCCCCAGAGCCCTGCTCTGTTCCCCATTTAAAGGGCTGGGCTCACGGGGCGTTTTGCAGTTCCCAGGCTGTTATTAGGGAAGCGTGGCTGGGGCACTTCAAATGAAAGTGCTACTGTGTGTGCGAGCCAGGTTCACCGTGCGCGCTCCAAGGAAACGCTGCCAAGACAGTCTTATGAACAGGCGCCAAGCAAAACACGCGCGCTCCGTCCAGAGGAGCCAGCTCACTTCTGCAAATAGAGGAAAAATTGACTTTCTGATTTGGAGTGTTTTTACAACTAAGAAGAATCACTTCAGTGATTGTTCTAAAAATAGCCCAGAAGCGGCACACGCTGGAAGGCCCCTGGATGGTGAGCGTCCCTTAATTGCACTTTTTATGTAATCTCTCTAGATCATTTTTTTTTAAATCACTTATGCTTGCATGGTCATCCCCCACCTCCCCATATGTAACGCAGAAATTCGAAGAGTGGTCTACGCAGCAGAAATTGTATTTTTATCTCTTCGATTTCAGGAAGTGTATTTGGGTTTTCGTCTCATGCAGGCTGCAGGGCTTGCAGCTGAGCTGCCAAATCTAGGACAGCCTTTGCTGCCCTGCCCTTGTGGCCGCTGAGCTCTGGAGGGGTGTGTGCCCTACACATAGGGATGCTTGGTGGCGGGATGTGGGGCAGGGGTGCCGAGGGTAGGACAGGGTCTTTGCCTGCATTTGCTTTTCAAGCTGCTGTCCCCGTTCCAAGGCATGGAGGCTTCAAGGCTGCCACCAGCTCTGAGATTTGTCAACAAGAGAGAGATGATGTGGTTTCCTCCACTCTGTCTTCCACCTGCTGTCCCTTCTCACCTCTCCTTCCCTGCTCTCTCCTCTTCACCCCTGGTCTCACTTTCCTCCTGTATTTTCTTCTGGGAGGGGGGCGGGAGGGGGGCAGTATAGATGCTGAAGAGTCCAGCCTGGGACTGCTCACCCTCTGCTGTACAGTTGGGGCCGGGTCACACTGTGAGTGTGGGAGAGATGGCCTGCTCATCATCATGGCCTCCCAGGCCTTTGCCCAAGAGATGCCAGAAGCTTCCTTCCCTCTATTTCCTGCTAGACATGACAATCAAAATGTCTCCAGACAAAGGCCCCTAGAGGGGTGAAATTGAGAACCAGTGGTCTAGCCTGTTTTCCAAGACTAGAAAATGGCCCAGGAATGTGAAGATCCGTTTTTATGTTGCAGAATATGAACAGGAAGGAACCTAAGGCCTTAGAAATTGAGATTGAAGTCCACTGTCAAAATTTACCCCAAAGCATATTTTAGTGTTACATGATTGGCTCGGATTTAAGGGTGATTTTGATGTGTCTCATGCAGGCATCAGGGGTCTCAGGTGGCAAGCTGGCTGTCACAGGTGTCACCCGAAGAACCTGTGTGGTCAGGTAGGCCAGACACCTGTACTTTCAAGTAATCAAGCTGGTTTTCTCTACATTCTTCCCCATTCTGAGACAGTCTCTTTAACCTAGGCTACCCCAGAACTAACTACGTAGCCCAAGCTGGCCTCTAACTCACAGTAGCTCTCCTACCTCCCAAGTGCCGGGATTACAGTTAGGAGCCACCATACCTAGCTCTGACACTTGTCTTGGTGAGTGGAGTCTCTAGGAATTTCCTGGCAACTCTGGAATGTCCTCTGGGTTTGCTTGGTGGTGACATCTTTCCTTTCTTCCCTTCCCCACTCCTCTTTTCTCTCTCTACTTCCCTTTCCTTGGAGCCCCTCCTTTGCCCCCATTCCTAGGAGTCAGGACCCAGGCTGCTCTCAGGCAAATGCCTGTTCTAATGACCCATGCTGTAATGATTTCCAAGAATGGTGTTCTGTGGCTTTAAATTAACTCATCACTGGGACATTCTGTAGGGCCAGGTGTCAGGTGTCATGGCCTCCCTCAGCAGACTCCTCTTCAAGAAATCTAGAGTTAGGTGGTCAATGGGTTTTGTGCCCAGCTCCTTTGGAACACCATGTGACCACACAAGAGTGATTTCCTGGGCCCAGCCAAAACTCTGGCTTCCACTGACAGCTCTCCGCCAGCTGGCCAGCCAGCCAGCCTTGAGGCTCTGCAGATATGTGAATTCACAGGACCCCACCTCCCCTGGGGTCTGAGCTTCACAGTTTCCGGTTCTCTGGTACAGTATCCAGGCCCAGGGACCTTCTGGCCTCAGACCTTACAGTCCTGGGCTGCGGTTCCCCAGCTGGACCCCTTCTTACCGCCACCATCTTTGTTACTGGGCTAGCCCTCCTGGCTGCCTGTGCATACTGTCCTTGGGTGGTGGATGGGATGCTGGAAGGACCAGTTGGTACAGCTGGTATGGGTTACAGGCTGTGGCTGGACCTAGATGCTAGGCCACCCAGCCACTTTGCTAGGGCTGTCAGTATTTGGAGGATGACATGTTACAAGTATAGGAGTAACTACTGTCTGACATTAATGTCTTTCCTTGTCGGTGTCTGTGTGTCCATGTCTGTGTGTGTGTGTCCCTGTGTGTGTGTGTGTCCGTGTCCGTGTGTATAAGTGTGTTGTCACCCCTTGTTCCTCAGTTTTTTGTGTGTGTGAATATGTGCTTAACTTCTGTCTTCCATGGTGGCGATGTTGGCCTGAGTCCGAGTCCTCTGATTTTCTAATCGTTCATCTGGGCATCCGGAAACTCCAGTGCTGTAGAGCTGTGCCTGGTGAGGATGACCACAGCCCGGCTGCCGGCAGAGGGCTGGAGGAAGCTTGGCACGGTGGTAGAGGGAAAGCTGTGCAGAAGAGCCGCAGGTTTTTCATATGGAAATGTGAAATAATGGGGTGATTAAATAGAGCTGTATATTAAAGTACATCTGACATCAGAATTACCATAATGTGCTGTAGCCTTAGGCTGAGTACTTTATTTGCCATCTGCGTCGGCCCAAAATCCCCCGGGGAAGCGCTAAAATATTCTGAATAAACTCAGCTCCGGTTCTTATTGAGAGTAAAATACCATTTGTGGCACGTCGTATTGATTCGTCTTAATTGTGGTGCAAAAAAGAGCAGTCACCGGCTGATGACTTTTGTGCTTGGTGACAAGCTGGCTGGAGTTACTCTTACACTGTAGTTGGTTAACCTGGGTAGATTGGCGGCCAGGACCAGGTGGGCACCTGGGCTGCAGCAAAGAGCCCTAACACCACTCCTGTCCCTGCCTCGGGCTGTGGGCACAGCTGGGGTTCTCTGCTAACCCCTTCTAGGGGGATGGGAATATGTAAGAAGAGGGGCAGAGGGAATTCATACATGTCCTGTGTGAGGCCTCCCCCCTCCCTTTGCCCCTCCCCCCTTGCACCCAGCCTGTCATCTCCTTAGCCATACAGTAACACTGACACCACCTCTGAGCAAGAGGAGCCATTTGCCTCAAGCTTCTGTCTGGGGTTAGAGAGGCGCGCTGCATCCCGAAGGAAGCAGAATGGAGAAAGGGAGGTACCTACACAGGCAACCTACTGGTCCCTACTTAGTGGCTGTGGAATATAATGTGTACCTTAACCCTTGGGGAGGAGCGGGGGGTGGGAGCTGGGGTGGTGATGCTTGCAAAATGCAGTAAAGATAAAAGAGTCATCGGGGGTAAGCACTCTGTGGTCCACATGGCGCTCCCCCCATTCATAAGGTCCAGTTTTTACCCTATAATTGCCTATCATTATACACAATTTAAATATTCAAACATTCTCCACAAACCCTGGGCTAGCGTGTTTTTATTACAAATTCAGAACAAGGGAATAACCTTTAACTTCAGAGACAAATGAGACAAATTTACAAGTGCGGATCTGCTGTTTTCTCGCGCTTTATCAATCCCCGCGGACCGGAACACTTTCGCTATAACACCACTCAGAACAATATACATATATTACGACTTGTTTGTAGTGTGTCGGTAATGAGTCCCCTCTGCATTAGCTAACCTATATAACTCGGAGTTGAGGCTCTCCATAACGTCAATTATCTCCTCAGAGCTAAACGTACAGTCCATTAAAACGAGATTTACTGCCCTGGCCATACTTCTTGGGGTAGAAAGTGGAAATTTTTGTGGATTTAAGGAAGGGAAGGGAGGACAGAGTTTCCTGGGAAGGAAGCCATGACACATGAGGTCCTATGTCACCTCGGAGGGAAGGAAGTCCACTGGGGTGCTGCTCAGCTGCCTTAAGATAGTACGAGGTGCACACGTGGCTGCTCCCACATACCTCCAGTGGCTCCCTGCCTCACGATTTGTTGCCTAAATTCTGTGCCTTTTGGCCATTAGGTGCTAAGTATGGTTTGCGAGTTTCTGGCACATTCTCTACGCGACTCCTGCTCCAGAGCTCTTGAGAAACCCACACCGAGAGGGGGTGGCATGGAGTGACACAAGGGCTCAGATGAATTTGTCCATCAGCACCTCAGATCTCACAGGAGGGGGCTGAGGATCGCACAGTTGGTGAAGCTCTTGCTTGCAAGCCCGGGGACCTGCCTTTGATCCCTAGAATCTATGTGGGAAAAAAAGCCAAGCATAGTGGTGTGAGCCTGTGATCTCAGGGCTGGGGAGGCCAAAACAGGCGGTTCCCTAGAGCTCTCTAGCCAGCCAGTCCAGCCTGTTTAGTAAACTCTAGACCAGTGAGAAACCTCATCTCAAAACAAAACAGAGCAAATCCAAGAGGGATGGCTCCTGAGACATAGCATCATAGGTGGCTTCCGCACACGCACTTAGACCTAGACCACCTCTCCCTGCATACTTGCACCAGCTTACACAAGCACACACACAAACAAAAACCCACTGGAGAAGTGTTGGCATGGTTCAGAGAAGCCCACAATGTGCAGATATCAAGGGATCTGCACCCTGAGTCTTCTGCATCCTGCCCTCCCCACTCTACATGTCTGTCACAGACACTGGTGTTTTCACCCTTCTCGGATATACCTCTTGGTCAGCGATTTCTCTTTGTTTTGGAGCTGGGTGGCTGTTTCCCCGACCCTGACGTTGCACACCTGGTCTGACCACAAAATTGAACGGTTGAAATAAAGACTGTTTGGGGACATGACGGGTGCATGGTGCCTGCAGCTGAAGTCCTGTTCCACTTAGCCTAGACTACCCTGGTCCCGAAGGTGTGGATTCCTGGTTCTCAGCTCTCAAATGAGACATTTGCTGGGATAATCGACCTGCCGGAGAGACTGATAGAGAGCCACCTCCTACGTTAGAGGCCTTCACAGATTGGTTTGAAGTTCCATTTTATTGTCATCCCCACATTGGGGAAGGTGGAGGGGCATCCAGTTGGAAACCGTCCAAGGGCTTCGCCTGCATTCTTGGCTGTAGTGAGATTTTTGCCTGACAAAACAGCTCTTGACTTGTAAAGCTTTGAGAATAGGCTTGAAAACACTTGTGTTTTTACTATGACCTTTTCCCTGAGATTTTTAGAAGTTGGAATTTACTCTATCTCTGGCTAAGGTTTTTTTTTTCCTTCCACTCATTTTCAGTCTCTCCTCAGATGGGCTCCAAACCTCGTCTAGAGATCTGTCTCCACTGTTTCCTCTCTTTGCATAGAGAGTATCACCTCCATGCTTTGTGTCCTTACTTTCCTGCTCTGGCCTCTCCTTCCTCTCATTTCTAAAGTCAACATTAGGGTGTCCTCAGAGCGTCTTCCCCAGGGCTCCCAAGTTACTGGACTCACTCTTCATTAGGGACTAGTGGCTCGAACCCTTGCTGGAAATCCCATAGTCACGAACATCTTGCTGGACTGTAGCTCCGTGTGGGCAGTCTTCACCCCATGTCTGGATGCTCAGAGATCTTGGCTTACAGTGCTTTACACTTCTGTGGAGTGTAGAGAGCAAGAGGGATGGCCCAACTCAAGGAGAAAGGGTGTCTGGGAGTTGCTGGCAACATTTGCATAACGGTACAGTTTCTGGGTTTCCAGACATAGTGTGACCTTGGAGATGGAACTCCTGGAGACAGAATAATCCTAACATTCAGCATTTAGTGTGGTTTGGTTTGGGAGGCTGAGTGGGTGGGTGGGGCCAGCCCTCCATCCCAGGCTCTGGAATGCAAAACTTCTGGATTCTGTGGGGGTGTCTGTAGCTTCTCCCACTTCCCTCCCATTCTCCAGCAGGCAGAGCTGTGTCTTCCATCATGGCTGCCTGCCCTACACCTAGGCGTGCTCACGAAGTTTATCTTGCAGGCCCATCTCTCCCTCATCTCAGCACCTCTGGTTCTCTGAGGTCTGGCTTGAATATCACCCCTAACCCCACCCCCGATCTTCCTGCCCCTTCCCTCCCGTATCTCTGAAGTCCTGCCTCTGAAGGCTCAGCCTGACAATATTCTGTGTCTAAGGCTTAACGGACCACTGTGCCGTACCCTAACCTGTGGCCTCCTGGAGGGGAGGGAAGCAAGACTCACTCACATTTCCAGTAAGACTTGGCTGTTGAGAGGACTGTGTGGCAGTTGGTTTGCCACTGTGGTGATGGTGGTAAGTACAGAACTTTTCCTTCCAGGGTGAGTGAACACCTGGTAGATGAAGCCACATGGTCATCTTTGCTGCACTGGTCCCATGCAGGGGAAGAGAATAAGATTTTCTTACCGTCCCACCTCTTTCTTCTTGGCTCTTTTCTGCACTTGAACCCCTTCCACTGGGCTTCCCTGCCTGTCCTGCTGTCTGGTATTCATTGCATCGAGTGGTCCAGGCCCCTTTTGGGGCCGGTGACAGACGAATTAGCACGTTTGTTGTTTCCAGGGGGCCAGTCAGCTGTGAATAAGGACACAAAGTGAACCCAGGGCAGGCAGATCTGAGTGTGAATTCTGGCTTTTCCAGTTAACAGGCTGTGAGACTGTGGAGCCTACTCACCCGAGACAAGACTTGCTTTCTTTTTCCCAAGGAGTTTGGGTCCAAACTCTACTTCACGTGACTCACAGGGCTGAGGTCAAAGAATGAGGATCCAGCTTAGTGACCAGCATAAAGTAGACCTGACAACGTGGGGAACACAGATGGGGGAACAGAAGACAGGCATTCCGTGAAACCTGGTGGTAACACTCTCTTTGGCACAGACCACGGGAAAACACACAGAATATGGTGACGGGTGCAGGGTGTGCGTTTTCTATGTCTCTTGAGTCACCTGCTGTGTTCCCAGGAAGTACAGGATAAGGGACCCCCATCTTGGGCAGTTTACTACAAAAAACAGCCCCAGCAAGGCGTCTCCTTTTCTAATGAGAACCCCAAGCTTTCTTGATGTCTGTCAGCTCGACTGCAGTGTCCAGTCTGAAGGCCACAGGAGCTCTGTTTACAAAGGCTAAGAATGTGTCCCAGGCTGCCGTGAACTGCAGGACCACAGTGCACAGACGTTAAAGCGCTCGCATATGTGTTAGAGGTCAGAGGACAACCTCAGATATTATCTCCTTCTCAAACTTTTCAGAACAAGCCTAGAAATTGCAAAGTAGGGTAGGCTAACTGGTGAATGGGCTTCTGGGAGTCTCCTGACTCTGCTTCCCCACGTTGGGATTCTTAATGGATATTTTGTTAAATGTGAGTTCTGGGGATTGAACTCAGATCTTTCCAGGCAAGCTCTTGCCTCCCCAGTTCCATCACACACACTTTTCACAAGGTCCCTGGACTGTGAGCTGTGTGTATCTAGCTGCAGGAGGAGTACCAAGCACATCCAGAGTATCCAGTCGCTGAATGGAAAGTCTGTTGATTGTCCTCTTACAAGTTTATTCTGACCTGTCTGTTCCAGTTCCCACTGCCTGAGCTCTTGTGTGCTGGGACTGACAGACAGCAAAGAGGTCCCAGCTCGCTGTATTTGCTCACGGCTGTCTGAAGTGCAGACCAAAGAGAATCCCAAGGTTTGCAGGGAGAGCAAAATGCATAGATGGACCTGACTGTTAGATTGAGGCCATCATAAAGTATTAGCGAGCATCCATAGTCCCCCACAGCCACCACGGTGCCACACCCTTCTGTGGCTCACTTGTGGATCTATTCCATTCTCATGAGCTTATCTGCACAAGTTCATTTACCACTATGATAACCTAAAGCCACACATCCTGACTTTTCTGTTCGCATGTAAGCTGGGATGGAAGGTAAAAATATCAAGACACGGGTGCCTATTCTTACCCTAGGTTCCTGAGCTCTGGGCACATTTCTCTTGAGTGGCTTTTATCTTGACAGTGTACCAAGTAGGTACTGCCACTTGCTCGCTGTGGGACATCAGGCAGATCCCCTATCTCTTCCAGCCCTCAGTTTCCTTGCCTGTGAAACAGCACTGAAGGCAGGTTGTGCTTTCTGAGCCCTGGGAATGTTGCGTGAGGCCTCGGGTGTACTTAACTCATCCCTAGCTCACGGTATGGATTCCCTACTGTCTGTTGCGACCTCTGTCATTCCACCACTGGACTTTCCGCCTCCCAGGGCTGAGGTCTGATTGAGTGAATTGGGAACTGGCAGGATGCTTGTGGATTTTCAGATGACCATAAACACTCCAGGAGCCCAGTTGACATTTTTCTCTCTGACGTCATGAAAGAGGAAATGGTTTTTCATTTATTTTGGTGCTGGGAGGTTTGAGGATTGGATCCAGGGCTTCATGCATGCTAGACAAGTGCTCTAGCATTGGAATACACCTCCAGCCCAGGAGGCAAGGTTTAAATGCACATGGGACCTATATATCACCTGAGTAATAGTTCTACTTATTGTTATTGGGGAGCTGTGCAGACAGAATTCTTAGCAGTTGTTGGTTGGCAGGGGTTGGGGGATGGTGCGGGGGTGGGAGATGGGGGGTGTTAAGTGATGAGGCAAAACCAGCCTTCTGCTTTGGTGCTGGATGAGGACCATCCCTGAGAGGCATCCAGGGATAAAACTTCCTGTCCCAAGTTCAACCATTTCTGTGTCATGTGGCCCCTTCAATAGGTCCACCAAGTAGCACATGCTGTAGGCTCTCTGGCTCTGTAAAATGGCTCCCTTCTTCCAGCTTAGGGTGAAGGTCTAATGGAGGCTGTCCAAGGGCAATCAGTGCCCTTCCCTAGAGAGCACTGTTCTTGTGAAATGTAGGCCAGGACTGGTGCTTCTGAAGTAACCTGGACCCAGCAGTTGGGATCTTCAGCAAGCAGCCACACCAGGGGATCCTGTCCAGTGAGCAATGCAGCCACCTCCTCCTGCAGGACATCCGCCAGAACACCTGTGTGAGGTGGCTGTGAGTTTAAGGAGGAAGTGGCAGTGAGGGAAAGTTTGGGATGAGCCGAGGCCAGCCCTGAGTCAGAAGCAAGCTGCTAAGGCTCTCCTCCCACGTTGAAAAGCCAGCCATCTGTGAGTGTGCTGCGTCTGTAAAATACTCAGTTCTTGAATAGAAAGATGTTCCAAGTGGCTTGTCAAAGACTCTCGGACATTGTTCAGTTCTTAAAAGTGAGCAACCCCGTGCTCAGGGCCATTTCCAGGCAAGGGAGAGCCATGAGGTCATCATATGGAAATGAACATTTTGTTTTAAAAAAGAGGGGGGTGGCTGGAAAGAGAGTTGTCTAGTTGTCTAGGGGGGCCTTCAAGCGCCTGGATATTTTTTTATTTTCTCCTTCAGGTACTGGGGAGGCTGCTGCTTATAGTGGTGAATCTTGGAGTTCTGTGGAGGGACATTTAGGGCTCCAATAATGATAGCTGTCACCCTGGGGTGACAAATGGCCCTAAAAATCTGTCTGACTTGAGGAGTAAGCAGCCCTCTTTCTCCTCACAGTTAACTATGGAGGTGACATCCACTCGCACACACCTTCAAGAAGTATCTGAGTTTTCGGGCATGTATTGCCTTTTTTAAAAATTAATGTAATCAGTTATTTTGACTACCTAATCAGTTTTGGACTTCTATATTTATCGGATAGCCGCATTTCTTGATTGCTAGCTGTGGAACAATCTAGAAAACGTGTGGCCACCAGATAAAGAGGCAGGAAGTGCTTCAGAGCTACTTGAGGAAATGGAGATGCTGAGAAGAGATGGGGCCCAGCTTAAGGACACCCCAGGCCTCAGCAGCCTTGTGCATAAATCCATTGCTCTGAGTAGCTGGGGCCCAGGGAAGGGTACAGAAGCAACTGTTAATTTGATATGGGACCTCCTTGGACATGGTACTTCATTTGTGTTAGTAACTCCAAAGTGAAAGGGACTTGTATTTACCTTCTTATGAAATACACACACACACACACACACACACTCACACACACTGACACACTCACACGATATGAGGAGCAGTCTAAATCTGTCTTCTGGCTAGCTCCATGTGAACCATCTGAGGCAAGGCTTCCTGTCCCTCAAGCACATTAGCTAATAAGCTGAGATGGAGGGTGGGGTGGAGTTGGGACTTCGGGAGGCACTAACGTTCCTCTGTTAGGTTCCAATCGCCAGCATTATGGCTGGCCAGGCCTTGTGAAACCAGGCTAAGACAGAAGTCCTGTATAGAGTACAGACCCATCCAGACGTGCTGGGACACCTGGAGAGAGCAATAGCCTCTGCTCTTCGGGTTTTTTTTTTTTTTTTTTTCCTTCTGTTTGTTGTTCGTTTTGCTGGAGGGGCTGGTGCTGAAGATTGTATCTAGGACCTCATGAATGCTAGGTGAGCACTCTACCATTGAGCTGTATCCTCAGTGTTCCTGCAGCATTTTAAAACTATGGAGGGAAGCCTGGAAATATGGCTTTCTGTACCGGTATGCCATGCAGGTGTGAGGACCCAAGTCCAATCTCTAGAATACACATAAAAACCAAGGGGTGGAGTCATTCACTTACAGTCTCAGTGCTGGGAGGTGGGCAGAGGAGGATCTTTGGGGCATACTGGCCAGCGGCTCAAGCCTAATCTGTGAGCCCCAGGTCCCAGTGAGACACCCTGTCTCAAAAAAGATAACAGGGTGCCTGATAAGGAATGATACCTGAAGTTGTCCTCTAGCTCCCACATTGCGTGCAAACAGGAATACAGATGTGCAGTGCAATGAGGCTGAACTTCAGGATTTTTTTTTTTTTTTAAATTTCTCTGCTTTACTACCTACCACACCAAAACCACAGACACACTATCAGGGGATAGTGGGAAAATCCCTGGCTTGCAAAAGCATGTCTCAGATCCCAGTGCTGCTTGCCCTGGGCCTGCTGGTGCCATGGTCCAAGGGAATCTCAACCCTGCCCAGAGAGGTGCACACTGGAAACTGAGGCCAAGGGAGACTTCAGAACATACATACACAGCGAGGGACACAGCCTCCTAGGAAGTGGAATTAGCTGGTGGAGAGTGAAGAAGCTGTCTACCCAGGATTATGGATGTTCCAGGATAGGCTGGGGGTAAGCAAAGATGAGAACTTGTCAGGTCCATTTCCATGGCCCTGTCTGCTGTGAGGTATGGTAACCGTTCATGTTTGGCTTGGCTGGTGAGTTTGAAACTTCTGACTTAGTGTCAGCATTAGTATCTTTTTGATACAGGCAAGTTTAAACAGAGGAGAGGGTCTTTTCAAGACTGAGGTTGCCATACTTTGTGCCAGGTCTGAAATGAGAGGCCTATTCTTACCCCTCGGAGCCGCTGCATCCGATGAAGGCAGACAGGCCTGTCCACACCTGTCTTACTCATCTAAGGCATTAGGAAGGTTCTGGCAGGCAGAATGTGGCTTCCCATTGAGGTCAACAGCTCCAGACAAAAGGTTCAGCCTCCATCTTGAGACTGCAGCAGTGACTGACAAGTACGTGGTATTTTGGCTCAGGGCCACTAGTGTCCACAACTAGATGTCACCCGAGCCAGTGGTAACAAATCAGCACGTGTGGCTGCTCGTCCTGACTGCTGTCACATTTGGCGGCTCCTTCCATTCCTTTGTCTTCTGGCAGAAGACATTGGACGACTCTTTCAGGCTGGAGTCCCATCCCCCACCTCCTGCTCTTCTTGGGGACAGTGGAGCCGATTTCCACACTGTGGGAGTGTGTGAGGCCATAGGTGAGGGTGGCTTTCACAGAACAGCAGACTTTGGAACGGGGTTAGTCTTGCTTCACATAACTGGGTTTCTATTGGACAGTATTTTCTGCACAGATGCTGGCCCATGAAACAGAAATTTCCTGTGGCTAAAATCTCCAATGTAGGCAAGGTATCAGAGTGCTGCCTGGTGTCTGTCGCTAGCAGCTGGGAACTGAGTGTCAGTCCTCATACATGCTAGGCAGGCTTTCTACCACAGAGCAATTTCTGTTGAAGAAATTAAGTTTGCAAAGCAAGGAGTTAGTAGTCTCCAAGGGGAGGCTGAGGTGGACTAATTTTTATCCCAGAGGAGGCATTTGATGACACTCTGTTTGCACCACTGGAGGGTGGGGATATTGGCATCTACTAGGTGGAGGCTCTATACCTCCTTTTCACCCCAGCAATGAGTTATGAGGGTGGGGTCTACATGTCAACAGTGACTGAGTCAAAAATCCTGGTCTAGATGGTGTGGGGGTGAGGCTTATTACCCTGGCTCTTTTACACATTGTCACTGTCTCCCCTCTGGTCCCCAAAATGATGAGAGTAAGGACGCTTTTACGGGGAGCCAAGCCAGGCCCATTGAATGCAAGCTACTCCCCAGTGACCCCGGGCTTTCTCATAGAACCTATTGTCCACAGCATCTGGGTGGAGGCAGTGAGGCCTGTCCACTCTTCAGCTGCAAAAGCGACTCCCTGGAGTCCTGGGGCCTTCCCATGGATCCCATTGTTCCCTGCCATCTGGGTGGCTGCAATGAGGCCTGTCTACCCTTTGGCTGCACAAGCTGACTCCAAGGATTCCCAGGGTGTGCTCATAGATCTTGCCCTCTGCCTGATGGGCAGACACAGTGAGGCCTGTCCACCCTGTGGCCACCCCGGCTCCGTGCAGCTACTCACACTCTGCCTTTCTCCTTCGTGTTTCCCCAGGTAAAGATGAGCCTTCCAGCTACATTTGCACAACATGCAAGCAGCCCTTCAACAGCGCTTGGTTCCTGCTGCAGCATGCGCAGAACACGCACGGCTTCCGCATCTACCTGGAGCCCGGGCCGGCCAGCAGCTCGCTCACGCCCAGGCTCACCATCCCGCCTCCACTTGGCCCCGAGGCCGTGGCGCAGTCCCCACTCATGAATTTCCTGGGGGACAGCAACCCCTTCAACCTGCTGCGCATGACGGGCCCCATTCTACGGGACCACCCCGGCTTTGGCGAGGGCCGCCTGCCAGGTACGCCGCCGCTCTTCAGCCCACCACCGCGCCATCACCTGGACCCACACCGCCTCAGTGCAGAGGAGATGGGGCTCGTGGCCCAGCACCCCAGTGCCTTCGACCGAGTCATGCGCCTGAACCCCATGGCCATAGACTCTCCCGCCATGGACTTCTCGCGGCGGCTGCGAGAACTGGCTGGCAACAGCTCCACGCCGCCGCCGGTGTCCCCAGGCCGTGGCAACCCTATGCACCGGCTGCTGAACCCTTTCCAGCCCAGCCCCAAGTCCCCGTTTCTCAGCACGCCACCGCTGCCACCCATGCCTGCGGGCACGCCGCCACCGCAGCCTCCCGCCAAGAGCAAGTCGTGTGAGTTCTGCGGCAAGACCTTCAAATTCCAGAGCAATCTCATCGTGCACCGGCGCAGCCACACGGGCGAGAAGCCCTACAAGTGCCAGCTGTGCGACCACGCGTGCTCGCAGGCGAGCAAGCTCAAGCGCCACATGAAGACGCACATGCACAAGGCGGGCTCGCTGGCTGGCCGCTCGGACGACGGGCTGTCGGCTGCCAGCTCCCCAGAGCCAGGCACCAGCGAGCTGCCTGGCGACCTCAAAGCGGCCGATGGTGACTTCCGACACCATGAGAGCGACCCATCGCTGGGCCCCGAACCCGAGGACGACGAGGACGAGGAGGAGGAAGAAGAGGAACTGCTGCTGGAGAATGAGAGCCGGCCTGAGTCGAGCTTCAGCATGGACTCGGAGCTGGGCCGTGGTCGTGAGAACGGAGGCGGCGTGCCAGGCGTGGCGGGTGCGGGTGCTGCAGCCGCGGCGCTGGCAGATGAGAAAGCGCTGGCACTGGGCAAGGTGATGGAGGATGCGGGGCTTGGCGCACTGCCACAGTATGGGGAGAAGCGTGGCGCCTTCCTGAAGCGTGCAGGTGATGCGGGTGACACGGGTGCTGGTGGCTGCGGGGACGCAGGTGCTCCAGGCGCGGTGAATGGGCGTGGCGGGGCCTTCGCACCGGGCGCAGAGCCCTTCCCAGCACTCTTCCCGCGCAAGCCTGCACCACTGCCCAGCCCCGGGCTTGGTGGCCCAGCACTGCACGCGGCCAAACGCATCAAGGTGGAGAAGGACCTGGAGTTGCCGCCTGCTGCGCTCATCCCATCCGAGAACGTGTACTCGCAGTGGCTCGTGGGCTACGCCGCTTCACGCCACTTCATGAAGGACCCGTTCCTGGGCTTCACGGACGCGCGCCAGTCGCCTTTCGCCACGTCGTCCGAGCACTCGTCTGAGAATGGCAGCCTCCGCTTCTCCACGCCACCGGGGGACCTGCTGGATGGTGGGCTGTCGGGCCGCAGCGGCACAGCGAGCGGGGGCAGCACGCCTCACCTGGGTGGCCCGGGTCCTGGGCGGCCAAGCTCCAAGGAAGGCCGCCGCAGCGACACGTGCGAGTACTGTGGCAAGGTCTTCAAGAACTGTAGCAACCTGACGGTGCACCGGAGGAGCCACACTGGAGAGCGGCCTTACAAGTGCGAGCTGTGCAACTACGCGTGTGCGCAGAGCAGCAAGCTCACGCGCCACATGAAGACGCACGGGCAGATCGGCAAGGAGGTGTACCGATGCGACATCTGCCAGATGCCCTTCAGCGTCTACAGCACCCTGGAGAAACACATGAAAAAGTGGCACGGTGAACACTTGCTGACTAATGATGTCAAAATCGAGCAGGCCGAGAGGAGCTAAGCGCATGTGCGGGGAGCAGCACGTGCGTCTGTACAGTGTGACCATCGCCAACCATCGCCAATGGGACCCGGTGACCGGACTGGCCTCTGTGTCCCCGGGGCCCAAGGGAGGCGGCAGTCCAACCTAACCTGTGTCTGCGAAGTCCTATGGAAACCTGAGGGTTGATTAAGGCAGTAAAGATTTAAAAAAAATTGTGGAGCCTTTTAACTGTGCAATAATTTCTGTATTTATTGGGTTTTGTAATTTTTTGGCATGTATGTGCAGGTACTTATTATTATTATTATTTCTGTTTAAATTCCTTTAAAAGATTTTGTTGGGTATCCATCCCTTCATTTTTTAATAACCCAGTAGTAGTTTGAGCAATGACTCGCAAGTGATGTAGAGGGAAGCTATCTTTTAAATTATAATTTTTGTGTGTGTGTGTGGGGGGGTGCTGCTTTTTTGAAATTTAAGCTAAGCATGTGTAATTTCTTGTCAAGAAGCCAACACTTAAATGACTTTTAAAGTTGTTTGCCTTTTCATCATTTACTTTTGTCCTGAAATTAAAAAAATAAAGTGGCATGTGGGTTTTTTTGGGGGGGGGGTGGCTTTCAAAAACTTTTTTTTTTTTTTCTGGGAGGTGGATGTACAGCGGATTACAATCTTGAAAATTGTAGCACTTTGTTTTAGCATCGGATTGGAGACATAGCACTGATGTCCTGAGGTCCCAGAGACCTTCTCTGTGTGGAATTCAACTTTCCTGTCATGGAAGGAAAACTTGGAGGGAGGGGTAGGTATGTGGCAAGCAAGCTCCCCCCCCACTCGGGACCCTGAGAAACTTTTCCAGGTGACCCTAGGAACAGCCTCAGCACTTGGGCATCACCAGGAGATGCTGTCCTTTTCTGGGGAGCTCGGTGTCTCCTGGGGAGCAGCCTCTGCCCTTTCTTTGCTGTAGGTTTGGCTGTATGAGATTGGGCTGAGGGTATCTACTGGGTAGACAGCGGTGGCAGGGAGCAAGAGACTAACAATGTTCTTTCAGGCTTCTCTCAATGTGATGCCTCTCTCTCACCCCCCACAGCCTACAGATAAATCCCAGGTGTCCATTGCTACATCGGTTGGTAATTGACCGTGTCCCAAGCAGAAGCTGGCCCTGACGGTGGACTAGGGAAGTGAGCCCCGGGGTCTCTCATCTAGTGCTGGTAGCACTGTAGGGCAGGGGAATCTTGCCTGTTCTTTCTTGCTGGAGGAGCTGGGAAGAGTACCATCTGAGGTGCCCCACGCTGCTTCCATGGTTTTTTTTTTTTTTTTTTTTTTTTTTGCTTCCTCCAATTAGTTGGGACATACCATACATTGGACTTGTTCAGATTTGATGTTTGAATTCTGTTGACCCGCACTTTAAAGCTTTTGTTTGCATTTAAATTAAATGGCTTCTAAACAAGAAATTGCAGCATATTCTTGTCTTTGGCCCAGAGGTGGGTTAAACTGTAAGGGACAGTTGAGATGGAGTGTCAGTATTGCAAAGCGTGGCATTCACAATACTGGCACTATAAAGAACAAAATTAAATAATTTATTGGACAGTTTCTCTACTGCCATTCAATTTGATGTGCGTGCCTTGAAAACTGATCTTCCTATTTGAGTCTCTTGAGACAAATGCAAAACTTTTTTTTTTTTTTTTTGGTTATGTTTTTTCGAGATGAAAAGACTTTAAAAAGCAAACAAGAAAAGTACATTCTTTAAAAACAAAGCCACATTTACTTTAAATTAAAAAAAAAAAAAATCCTGGTTGAAGATAGAGGATGTGAAAATGCCATAAGACCCAATCACGTGAAGAAGTAGACTCAGCACAGCCCTGGACATCCATTAGCAGAATTGTTTTCAGCCCCTTTTCTTTTTGGGACATCGCTGCTTAGATGTGGAATGGAGGTGATTTACTGCTGAATTAAAACTCAAGTGACGCAAGCCGATATCGTTGAATGAGAAAAACAAACAACAAAATAATTCAGGAACAATGGCTAATTTTTTTTTCTAAATTTAAATTTAGTGCACTCTGTCTTAAAAATACGTTTACAGTATTGGATACATACAAGGGTAAAATAAATCGTGTGTATGTGTGTTGGAGCGATCTTTCTTATTTTATTTTATTTTCAAAGTTTGCTTAATAGGTTATACAGAAATGCCACAATGGCTACGTGTATATTGTTTTCTTTTGGTGACGGGGTTTTAGTATACATTATATATATTGAAATTTCTTGATTACTGTCAAAGTGGACCAGTATTTGTAATAATTGAGAATGCCTGGGCATTTTACAAAATGAGAAAAAAAAAAGTCCTTTTTCTTTTCCTTGAAACCGTTACAGTAAGTTTTAAATGGTGGGTCTATGAAATCTGTTCTGTCACAGTAACTGTAAAGTCGGAGTTTTAGTACATTTTTTTCTGCCTTGGGTGTTGAATTTTTATTTCGAAAACAAATGTATAGAAACTTGTATTTGGGGATTAAAAGGGGATTGCTACACCGTGTAGAAAAAGTATGTAGAAAAAAGTGCTTAATATTGTTACTGCTTTGCAGAAAAAAAAAAAAAAAATCACATTTCTGACCTGTGCTTATTTTTCTCTCCCCACCTCCCTCTGGAATGGATATATTGGTCGGTTCATATGATGTAGGCTCTCGCTGTATTTTTACTGGAGCTTGTAATTTTTTAACTGTAAGCTTGTCCTTTTAAAGGGATTTAATGTACCTTTTTGTTAGTGAATTTGGAAATAAAAAGGAAAAAAAAAACAAAAACAAACAGGCTGCCATAATATATTTTTTTAATTTGGCAGGATAAAATGTTGCAAAAAACAAAACAAAACAAAACAAAAACCTCACCCACATTTGTATGTTAAGTCCTCTTGTACAGGAGGAAAAAAGGGTTGTTTGACAACCTTCAAGAAAAACGACAGAAAGGAAAGAGTTCAATGCTTTGGTTCACAAGTCATCTTAGTTGTATATATATCCTGTCAGATTTGGCCTACTCAAAGAACTACTGGCTTTGGGCTTCGATCTGAAGGCCCGAACTTTGTATCAGGCCTCCTGGGTGCAGCCACAGCAGATCCCATGGGAAGTGCTTTATTTGTGTGGAGTGGTGGAGAGAGAGCCCTCCCTCTAAGAGGGTAGGTGTAGGGGTGAGGGAGCAAGGTCACCTCCCTACTCTGCTATGGCTTCTGTGGCTGCTCCCTCCGCCCCCTGACCACCCTCCAGAGCAGAGAGAGAATCCACAGCTGCTTTTGTCCTTGAGCAAACCTGGATGGAACAAAGCTCCTGGAAGGAGCAGCTGGGCCCAGGGGAGCCTCTGCCACTGAGGCTGGTGCAGGCGGGACTGAGGAGGGCCCTGAAGGCAGATCCTTCTGTTCCGTGGACAGTGTCTGCTCACTTTCCTTCTTGGCTTCGCTGCTTTCCTCTGCAATTCCATTGGTTCCAGAATGGTGAGGGGCCTAGGATGAAGGAATTCTGTGCCTTTCCATCGTTCTCTCCTCCTGTGTTCCCTCCCCGCCCTCCTCCAGTCTCTGCCAACCCTCTCTCACTGTTCATCTCATCTTTAATTTCCTCTTCCCTCTTTGTCCCCTCTCCCCCAACACCCCTTTTTGTAAAGCCAAGTAGCTTTAAGATAATAAAGTGGTTGTTTATTGGATGAGGGAATAATACACTTTTCACAAATATCTATATCAGGAAGCCATTTTTTTTTTTTTTTTTTGTTTAAATTTCAGGAAATGTAAGAAATCATCATTTCAGGTTATGAAAGCATGGCTGTGCATCTTTCCAGGCAGGTCCTTACTAAATGCAGACTCTGCCTCACTGTTTCCCATTTGACTTGCCTTTGCACAGTTAAAGGATGGGGGCCAAGTGGGATGCCACGCCTAGGTCCCAGTGTCCCACATACTTGCCCCAAGGCCCAGGATGGCCCTGCCCTTCTGCTGTCCTGCCCCTCCACTACCCTGTTAGCTATCTGGGAGCCTCTGTGTGGTTCTCCTGTGCTCGTAAAAAGCTAGCCAGCGCTCACCAGCTCACCTGTCACCAGAATGCCAGGACTAAGCCATCCTAAAGCACAAGGATTGTATATCTCTGTCCACTGCAGAGAAAAGAATTTTGCTTCGCTTCTCAAAGTGAAAACCAACCAACCAACCTCCCCCCGAAGCAGGTGACCCAGCCAAAGGGCTCTAGCGTGGGTGACCCAACCAACCTCAGGTCGGGTTCCACACTGCCACACTTTACCCAAAGCTGCCCCCACATTGGAACCTGCCACTTGCCATTGGAGGGTCATCGTGGGAAGGGGAGGGGAGAGGAGACTTGATTACTCTAATCAAAATGTGAACCCCGAGGTGACCAGCCTTCCACCTGGCCCTTCTGTCCAAGGTTTTGTTGAGCGCAGGCGAATCCGTGATTTTGGTGCTCTCTGTCAGCCCTGCATAGCAAAGGCACATTGATTTCAGCTGTTTGCTTTTGTACTGGCGAGGCAAAATATTTTTATTACCTTTTCTATTACTTATCGTATGGGCTTTTGTTGTTTGCCTAGAGGGTTTGTCTCTTACAACAAGTTTGGAGCTATTTATTATTGCTTGGTATTTGTGCTCTGTTTTAAAAACAGGCACTTGTTTTTTTTAATTATGGATAAAATGTTGAGATGACAGGAGGTCATTTCAATACGGCTGAGTGAAATATTTATTGTTTCTTTTCTTCTCTGTACAAGACTTTGGGCCTCTTTTTCCCTTAATGTCACAGTGTTGAGTTCAGCATGTGTCTGCCATTTCATTTGTACGCTTGTTCAAAACCAAGTTTGTTCTGGTTTCAAGTTACGAAAATAAATTGGGACATTTAACTTGATCTCCAAACCTTGTCCTTTTCTGTGTCTTTTAAAGGTGGGGAATGGACAGCTTATTTCTACGGGGGGAATTGAAGGTCTTTCTCCATTTCCCTTCTGACCTGCACCTTAAGCCTGTGACCAGGAGGAGAGACAATACTTCCATGAAGCAGTGAGGTTTGGAAAAGTTCTTGGCCCTGGCTATAGGCTATGTGTGCACACAGTGAGACCTCGTCTTTAAAAAACAAAACAAAACGAAATGAAAAAACAAATTACAAAACAAAAACAGAAAAAAAAAAAAGACTATGAAAAGTAGTTTAAGACAGCCGAAGATAATTTTGATCTTGACTGACATCCCGTGCCACAATCCCCATTTAGGCACGGTCAAGCGCTCTGTGGTAGATTTAGTAGATGAAGCTTTGCTTCAGAGAACTTCCGGTCACACGGAGACTCCTGAGCTCAGTCCAGTTCCAGGTTGAACAACATGAAATGACTTAGTTATTTTGATTGAAAAAGCAAGCAAACAAACAAACAAATGGCAGCATTGCTGGTGTGCTTTGTAAGCTCAGCATTCTGGAAGCAGCAGCAGGGTCTCAAGTTTGAGGCTGACCTGGTTTCCACTGATGAGTTCCAGGCCAGCTCGGGCTACATAGCATGATCAAGTATGAGAGAGGGATAAAGAGAAAGAGGTGAGGAGGAGAAGGAAGGAAAGAGGGGAGGAAGGCAAGAAGTAAGGTAGGCAGGCAGGCAGGTGCTCTCAGGAACTGAAACCAGTGTACAGGACCTTGCCAGCTGCTCTGTACAGGTGCTTTTGGCTTTCCAAGGGCAGAATGAGGCTTCTGGGCCAAGCAGCCTCCCTGACCATTGCACAGGAGGATTCCCTTTCCTTCTCTAATGCTAGTTGTTAACACAGTGGAAGAAACTCTCTTTGGAGTTCACCATAGTTAAGCCTTGCACAGTGAATGAGCCTTTACCTTGGCTTTCCCAGGTTGAGCGGAGAGCAGCTGGATGGAGGAAGGCAAGCTTCTAGCTATATCTGCATGGGTGAACTTACGATTTTTCTCCATAAGCAAGGACCAGAGCCCACCTGAGCCATATGGGAAAGAAGGAAGGGTCCCCTGGGTTCTTGACCTGTTCTCTCCCTGAATTTCCTGATCTCAAAGGGACAAGGGACTTTCACCTGAAATCACCCCACAAGCCCTCGGGCTCTCATCCTGAGCTGAGTACTGTGCTAGAGTGTTCACGGGGAGCATGCAATGAAAAGAAATAGATGCGCTTTGTTGCCAAGGTGTTCTGTGAGTCCCACCTGTGGAGGTAACAAGAGAACCAGGGTGGAGGTGTGCTTCTCTCCACCTATCTTCACCCCAAGCAAGTCAACAGCCTCCCCCAAACTTGTCACGTGACCGAATGAGAAGTATAGTTTGAACTGCTGCATTGGGAGTGGCATGAAAAGTGACTAGGGATGAGGAGTGGGGTCTGGGGCTTAAGGGACGAGAATTCTCAGTGAAGAAGCTTTCCTTTTCCATAGCCTTTCTGCCAGCTCAGAAACAGGCTCCCTCAGAGCCTTGGTGTCTCCTACCCAGAGACCTCTGTGAATACAGAGCTGAAATGCTCCAGGGTCTTCCGATAAGAACTCAATGGATGGAGGTTTTTTTTTTTTTTTTTTTGCGGGGGAGACACCCTTTTCTTTAAGCCACAGAAAAAAATGGTTAGACTGAGCCACGGAAATTGCTCGGATGTGTAGGTGGACTAATGCTCACCAATAGCTGGCCTACATGGACGGACTGAGGGCCATGTGGCAAATCGAGGACCAAGGCGAGCAATGGAAGGGTTTGACCTGTTTCCTACCAGTTTCCTTGATAACTGGTTTTATGATCTCAGGTCAGTCCCTTCCCTTTTCCAGGCCTCTGTTTCCTTATCTGTATAGCAAAGGGTTAAGACAACAGGAAGGAACCATTTTTACTTTCAGACAGAAAGCCCCTAAGGGTGATGTGGGCTGCCTGGGCTCCAAATACCCAGAGTGAGAAAAAGCCTCAAGAACAGAACACCCCACTTGCTAGTTGTGATTTGAAAGCTTCCTCCATGACATAAATCATGGGGTCTCTGCAATTTCCAATCATTCCGTTGTGGTTTGGGGCATCTGTGAAGTTTCTGGACACCTCTAGTCACCCCATTCTGAGCTGCAAGGTCCAGCAATTAAAATGAGAAATTTTCCTTGTCTGCTTTGGAGATAAAACTAGATGAATGGGACTTTTTATGTTAATGTGATGGAAATACATAATGAATCTCATGTAACTTTCAAGCCAGGGAGGATGAAAACGCTGACTCTCTGTGCAGGTGAAGCCTGAGCCACTAATTGCCTGCCCTGAATATTCTTCAAAACGGCTTCATCAGATTCTGATTGCAAACCATCCAGGACGCTTAAAAGACGTCAAAACAGGCTGAACCCGGAAACCAATTTAATTCCCCAAGCCAGGACTGAGCCGGATGTCACAAGTGGGGACACAAGGAAGTCTCTGGCTTGTCTTTGCTCTTAAGAAGAGAAGCAGGACAAGGAGAATTTTTAGGGCTTGGTAGTGTGGGCAAAGAATGAAGGGACGAAAAAGAGGGAGAAACAGATGAGCTGGGTGGCAGGAGGGTTGGGGAAACTGGGCTGTTCCTTCAAGGACCATTGAGGATTCTCCAGGAAGGTGAAGACATGTGAGGGAGAGAAGGTGTATCTGCAGAGGGAGAAACTTCATGGCGGTTGGAAGAGCATTGTCAAGTTTACAGAGAAGCAGACTCCTAGAGTTGACTGCAATCCTTGAAAGTCATTTAGTGTATTCCTAGCTAACATAGGAAGAGGAACCCCCTCCCAAACCCCAAAGTACCTCATGTCCAATCATTGATTCATGAACACATCCACACGTGCATGCGTTCATCCACATAACCACCCATCCAAACATTCATCCGCTACCCACTCACCAATCTAATCACCCATCCATCTGTCTCCCCACCTCCCCACTCACTCACTCAAACATCTACTCAGTGGCCCACTGGCCCGCCAGTTTGTTTATTTCATAAACATCAAAGACCCATGCTGTGTCACACTGACTAATGGAAGCTGGAGGTGACTACAATTTTTGTCTTTCAGGAATTTAGATGTCAGTGGGCAGAACAGGTTGTCCATAGGTCCACTCATCCAACTACTGGTCCATCTACCTACTCATTTATTCCTTTCACTCTCTTGAGTTCCCACCTGGTGGCCCACACTTCCAGACCAGGCCAGGCAGCCTGCCATGGAGTCACTTCATCTTAGCTGGGAATGCCATGTGGGACTGTTAGGCTTCAGTGGGAAGCTGGAGCAAGTGTCCCCCATACCTATGTCTCCTTTAACTGTAGTTTATTTTTCAGACCGCAGTGAAAAGGTAATTGTATTTTTGTAATCTCTTATAATTAAAAAATTAAAATAGGAAATGTCTGGTTTAGGACACAGTACAGTTGTGATCCTAGGGGCCCTGTCTAGACAAGTAGAGGGATATTCATCTATTCAAACCCCAAGTGATGCTGTTGTGTAGCTCTTCGGCCAGGCCATGGAAGACTTTTTTTTTTTTTTTTTCTGGTTAAAATGCACTGGAGACAGAAGTCTCCAAAGGCTTGGCTAGCATCTCACCCAAAAATGAGACCTGGGCCTAGGGACAGCACCACCCACCTGCCTCTTGCCTCCTGTCAACAAGACTCTGCCAAGGGCCTGCTCCATGTTCTGTGCAGCATGGAGGAGGATGACCAACTGTTGGGTTCAAAGTGAACCTAGGAAGCCAAGAGGTAGTAGGCAGGTGTCATGCCTTGCAGACACCTTCCACACTGGGCACAACTCTGCCCTTTGTCTGTGTTGGGAGGGTTTGGTTTGGTCATCTGTATCATGTTCCAACCTTATGTCCCTCTTCTCCCTGGAAGGTTCTGGGCTAGTGTGTATCAAGAGCCTAAATGATATTCTGAGTGTTTGATCTGGTGATGGTGATGTCATTCTTGAAAATTCTGCTAGGTGTACTAATTAGTGATTCCCAGACAGAGGGAAAAGCTAGGTGCCTGGATGGTCACTTCAGTATTGTGTTAAACATTTTATTTTATTTTATTTTTCTTGGTTTTTCGAGACAGGGTTTCTCTGTGTAGCTTTGCGCCTTTCCTGGAACTCACTTTGGAGACCAGGCTGGCCTCGAACTCATAGAGATCCACCTGCCTCTGCCTCCTGAGTGCTGGGATTAAAGGCATGCACCACCAACACCCAGCAAATATTTTATTAATAATTGGTGTTTGTCCTTGACCCACAAGTCTCTGAGCAGGCTATTAAGAAACATGTAAGACACAAATAAGCAACAAAACACCAGTACCCAAGAGACTAGAAGATAAAGTGTGCACATTCACAAAAATAGAACTGTATACTTAAACCATAAATTGAGGGTAAGCTCTCCAGCAGCCAAAGGGAAAAAAGAAATATAAACATGGTCGTTATTATGCATGAAGAGAGATTACTTATTAATGAATGACATGTATGATGTCAAAGTTTTATAAGCAGCTTCCCTGTTTGGCAACAACAGGGTAAATGAATGAAGACTAGCTTCCTCATTAAGAACTATTTGCATCTACCTGAAAGGAGGGGACTGGAGACTTTGGTAATAACATGGAAACTGTGTATAGGATAATGTTAATTTTTAGAGGCTAGAAAAGAGACTGAGAGAGGGCTCATTGGTTAAAAGCATACACTGTACTTGCAGAGGACTGGGTTTGGTCCCAGAACCCATATTGAGGGATTCACAACTGCCTACTACACCAGCTCTTTAGCATCCAATGCCCTCTTCTGGCCTCTGCTGACACTACACTCACACATACACATACCTATGCACAGACACACATAAATACACATAATTAAAGATAAAATCAATCTTACAAACATTAAAAGCTAGAGAATATTCAGATGCTATTATTGCAAGATTCCTAGTTTAATGTGTGGATGTAGACTGGGCACAGATGGTTGGGAGAAGGCTACACCTACAGAAGTTTCTCCCATTACCAGCAGACAGTCCACAAATGCCTTCCCCCTCCTGTAACTGACATGGTGGGAACCATCTCTTTTTTTTTTCTCCTTAATATTTGCAATGACTTTTCTTCTAGAAAACTGTCCTGAAGCAGCTGCAATCCAGTCGAAGATCTAGCCATGCATTTGTTCACTGAAGCTGTTCAAGAGGGAGAGGATAGGTTGGTGGTTTGGGCGCAAATCAAAAGAGGTGAGATGATAAAATTTCCCGTTTAAGATCTCTTTGGGTATAGCTGACTAACTTCTAAGATCTGCCACTGGATTGGGCAGTGGTTTTTGTTGTTGTTGTTGTTTTGTTTTGTTGTTAACTTGACTCAACTAGGGTTACCTGGGAAGGAAAGCCTCAATTGAGAAAATGCTTCCATCTTATTGGCTTATAGACACATCTAAAAGGCTTTTTTTTTTTTTTTTTTTTTTTTTTTTTTTAATTTATGGTTGACACAGGAGGATCCAGCCCACTATGGGTGGTACCATTCCTGGACTGGTTATCATTGGTTCTTTTTTTTTGTTAATTTATTTTCTTTATTTTGTATGCATTGGTGTTTTGCCATGGGTGTTGGGTCCCCTTGGAACTGGAATTACAGACAATTGTGAGCTGCCATGTGGGTGCTGGGAATGGAACCCGGATCTTCTGGAAGAGTAGTTGGTGCTCTTCGCTACTGAGCCATCTCTCCAGGCCCTTGGGTTCTATAAGAAAGCAGGCTGTGGTGGTTTGAAAGAAAGTGGCCCCCTCAAAAGTATGGCACTATTAGGAGGTGTGGCTTTGATGGAGTAGGTATGGCCTTGTTGGAGTGTGTCACTGTGGCTTTGAGGTCTCATATTTGCTCAAGTCACACACAGTGTTTCAGATCACTTCCTGTTGCTTGCTGATCATGATGTAGTACTCTCAGCTCCAGCACCATGTCTGCCTTCACACTGTTATGTTCCACTATGATGATAATTGACTAAACCTCTGAAACTGTAAGCCATCCCATAAAATGTTTTTCCTTTGTAAGAGGTGCCATGGCCATGGTGTCTCTTCACAGCAATAGAAATCCTAAGAGAGAAGTTCATTCCAGGGACTGGGGTATTGTTGTGATAGACCTGACCATGCTTTTGTTTGGAAGAATTTGGACTTTGGTACTTTGGGTTAGGAAAATTTTAAGCATACCTTAATGGGCCATACTAGTAGGAGCATGGAAGACAATGGTGTTGAGAATGATTTGAACTGTGGGTGCCTGAATCAAGAGGTTTCAGAGAAGAAGAATTTTTATGTTGCCTAGAGATCATTCTTATGATATGTTGGTGAAGAAAGTGGCTGCTTTTTGCCTTTGTCTAAAGAGTCTTCCTGAGGCTAAAGTGAAGAGATTTGGATTAATTCCTTTGGCAAAAGAAATCTCAAAATACCCTAGTATAGACTCTGTCATGAACTAGTATTCATGCTTATGAAGATTTATAATGAAAAGGAGCAAGCTGAGGAGAAAAGGAGTATCAGCAAGTGCTGTGGAATAATCTTTCTGTACACTGTGAATATGTATTACCCTCATTGGTTAATAAAAACTGATTGGCCGATAACAGGACAAGAAGAGATTGGGCGAGACAGCTTGACACAGAGAGAATGGTAGGAGGAGGAAGGACAGAGTCAGGAGAATCATGGGAGATGCTAGTCAGCCACCAAGCAAGCAGGATGTGTAGAGAATTAGGTAATAAGCCGTGAGCCATGCATAACTAGAAATGTGGATTAATTTAAATGTAAGAGTTATCCAGTAACAAGCCTGAGCTATTGGCTGAGCATTTATAAATAATATTGTCTTTGTGTGGTAAATTGGAAGCAGCTGACTGGACAGGGAGCAGGTGGTCAGGACAGGAAAACTTCTGAGTACAAGGAAGTGGAATGGAGCTTAGTCCTGTGTTCAGGGAGATAAATTTAGAAATGGACTAAAGGGAATGTTGGTCTCAGGGCAAGATCCCACCCAGCTAAGTTTCCAACTTGTATAAAGGAATTAAAGAAAAGCTTGGAGCTGGGTGTGATGGTACACACCTTTAATCTCAACACTGGGAAAGTAGAGGTTAACAGATCTGTAACAGGAAACTTAAAAGGTCTTATTAATGAAACCAAACCCCAGGCCAGTTATTGGGGTGATTGCTGGAAGATCAGAGACACAGAACAAGCCACAGTTATCTCACCTTGCTAGTTCCTCAGCTGGTCTTGTTTCCTCAGGCTGGAAGCTTCTGAATCCTCATCCCAATGGCTCTCAGCTGAACTGTGCTCGAAAGCCTGAATGCTTAACCAGCCGAATGCTTTACTCACTACATGCTTTTTTTCTCCTTAGTTCCTGGCCCTCATGCCTTATATACCTTTCTCTTTCTGCCCCCACTCCCTGGGGTTAAAGGTTGGGTTTCTGGGATTAAAGGCATGGGTCACCATGCTTAGCTGTTTCTAAAGTGGCCTTGAACTCAGAGATCCGCCTGGCTCTGCCTCCCAAGTGCTGGGATTAAAGGTGTGTACCACCACCGCCCAACTTCTGTTATGGCTTACTCTTCCCATTTTCTAGCCACCATTTCTGGCTCTGTTCTAGTGGCTGTCTGTTCTCTGACCCCAGATATGTTTATTTCGGGGAACACACAATATTTCAGGGAACACAATACCCACCACATTTCCCCTGTTTTTGTCTAAAATTAAAAAAAGGTTATAACTAATACAAGAAAAATCATATCCAATAAGTATATACAATATACACAGTCAAGATTACATTAATGTCTAGTCCATTAACATTTGACAGATTCAGGTGAAAAACTCCATTATCTATAATAATGTCCAGTCCAGTAACATTTGATAAACTCAGACAAAAATTTTTCAGTACTTATCCTATCTTTTCTTTTCATAATAGATTCAGTAGTCTACCTTTTGTCATTTTTATATCTTCTCCTTTTTCTTTTTAGAGTAGATTCAGTGATCTACCCATTTATCCTATTATTTCTTTATCTTTTTTCTCAGGGTAGATTCAATGATTTACCTCATATCTATTTTCTCAGATCCCTGAGTTTGAGGCCAACCTGGTCTACAGAGCAAGTTTCAGGACAGCCAAGCTTAGGTGGTGAAGGAAACCATGGAAAACAGCAAGCATGAAAATATAATTGAACAAAGGGGCCATGTTCCAGCCCCAGCAAGCAGCAGGACTTGGCAGCTTCAGTCATGTGGTTCTTGGTTTAGAATTAAGGATAGAAGAAAAGGGTTATGGAGTTTGCCTTGGTGACTAAGAGAAGATCCAGAAGCCAGGCATGTTTCAGGGATATCCCTCAGTGGAGGCCTAGGGAGGCCATTTTGTGAAGCTATGAAGTTGAAGCCTGGATCACCTTAGAGACCCCAAGATGTTGGAGATGCCAGAGCTGTGGGATACCTGCTGAGGAGAGCTGCTAACACAGAGTGGAAATAGCCCAAGAGAAAGCAGTGTGCTGTAGTCAGCAAAGCCAAAAGGAGTTGGAGATCTGAAGAGCATTCTGACATCAGACACGGAGATGCAGAGTTTGGAGTTTGCCCAGTTGGTTTTAGATCTTGCTTTGGTCCAGTATTTACTCACTATGCTCCCTTCTCTAATTCTTGGAATGGTAATGTATATCCTGTGCCATTGTATGTTGGAAGTATGTGATCTGTTTTTTTTTTTTTTAATTTTTATTTTACAGGGGATTACAGTTAAGAGATTACATGAATCTCAGAAGAGACTTTGAACTTTAGACTTTTAAAAAAGTTTGAGACTATTATAGACGATGAGGGCTTTTGAAGTTGGACTGAATGCACTTTTGCATTATGATATGGCTACAAGCCTTTGGGGGTCAGGCAGTGGAATGTGGTGGTTTGAAAGAAAATAGCCCCCAAAGGGTGTGGAACCATCAGGAAGTATGGCTTTGTTGGAGTAGTTATGACCTTGATACTGCCTAATGTCTCAGTTCACTTCCTGTTGCCTGTGTTATGTAGAAATCTCAGTTTCTTTATTACCATGTCTGTTTGCATGCTGCTATGTCCAACCATGATAATGGAATAAATCTCTGAAACTGTTTTCTCTCTCTCTCTCTCTCTCTCTCTCTCTCTCTCTCTCTCTCTCTCTCTCTCTCTCGCACGCACACAAAGATGGGTTCTCTGTGTAGCCCTGACTGTCCTGGAACTAGCTTTGTAGACCAGGCTGGCCTTGAACTCACAGAGATCCACCTGGCTCTGCCTCCAGATTGCTGGGATTAAAGGCATGTGCCACCACCACCTGACAAACCTCTGAAACTGTAAGACACTCAGTGAAATATTTTCCTCTATAAGAATTGTTGTGGTCATGGTGTCTCTTTACAGCAATAGAAACCCTAGGACACAGACTGAGCAAGCCATGAGAAGCAAGCTAATAAGCAGTGTTTATCCATGGCCTCTGCTTCAGTTCCTGCCTCCAGGTTCCTGCCTTGCCTCCTCTTCACGATGGACTGGAAGCTCTAAGAAAAAGTAAGCCCTTTCCTCCCAAAGTTGCTTTTGGTCATGGCATTTATCACAGCAACAGAGAAGCAAACTAAGACAGTGTGGGAATGAAGGATAGAAGCAGCGGGGTAAATAGCTGGCCACGGACCCAGGAGAAGCCTGCAGATGACAGGAAGTCAGGGAAGGAGATCCAGAGCTGTGGTGGTATTGTGTTCCCCAAAATATTGTGCACCCTAATAAACTTATCTGGGGTCAGAGAACAGAACAGCCACTAGATACAGAGGCTCTAGCACACACACCTTTAATCCTAGCATTCCAAAGGCAAAGATCCACCCGGATTTCTGAGTTCAAAGCCACACTGGAAACAACCAGGCATGGTGACTCACGCCTTTAATCCCAGGAAGTGATGTCAGAAAGCAGAAAGGTATATAAGGTGTGAAAACCAGGAACTAGAGCTGGTTAAGTTTTCAGGCTTTTGAGAAGCAGTTCAGCTGAGACCCATTCTGGATGAGAACTCCGAGGCTTCCAGTCTGAGGAAACAGGATCAGCTGAGGAACTGGTGAGGTGAGGTGGCTGTGGCTTGTTCTGCTTCTCTGATCTTCCAACATTCACCCCAATACCTGGCTCTGGGTTTGATTTCATTAATAAGACCATTTAAGATTCGTGCTACACAGAGCCCTCTCAGATTCAGGAAGCTGGAAAGGCTGCATAGTTAAAGGCTGACAAAAACATCCTCACCAGTTTTGCTTGGGGAATTCAGGGTCTCTATCTGTGGAGCAACAGTGCATGGGGGCTGCTAACACTGGCATGCTGGGAGCGAGAGGCATGCTGGGAGCCAGCTATCCTAGCTTATAGCTGTGCCCTGTTTTTGCAGGCTGTGGGCTCAGAATCCAATTGTGCAACCTGGTTATGCCTCCGTCTCCTCATTTATACAACAGGGAACTGACAATCTGAGGGATCTGAGGATCCAGATTGTGTGTTCTTTGCTTTGCCCATATCAGCATCTAAAACAAGGTTCACTGTAGTGTTAGGGTTTTCATCTGGTGCTGACAGGTCATTCCAGAAGAATCCTTGCCATCCAGCAGTTCTTTTGACTGTGTGGACAAGAAGAAAGCTTGCAGGAGCTCTCTACAGCGTTGCTGGCCGTGTAGGGAATGGAGAAGTTCTACAGTCTTGCTCAGCTCATTCCGTCACCTGACTCCTCAGTTTGTAATTTCAGACTGTGAGCTCCTCTCTTCAGATTCCTCCCAAGCGTATCTGCAGTGTCCTGACTATGAAAACAGCCTTCGGAGCCTCAGTGCTTTGCAAGGCTGTGTCTGGGGCTGCCTAGGGACATTAGCTGGTAGCGAAGCGTTGTGATTTGCATGAGAAATGTTCCCAGTGAGTTCACTGCGGGAACACTTGGTTCTTACCTCCAGGAGGGTCTTGCGGTGCACCCTTGCTGGGAGAAGTGGGTCACTAGGGTGCAAATGCAATGTGACCAGCTGCCACGCCTTCTTAGCTATGGCAGGCTGTGTTCCTAGGAGCCAAAAATAAACCCTTTTCCCTGAAGCTGCTTCTTGCCAAGTCTTCAATACAGGAAGAGACTGTCTGTGTGGACCCCATGCACTCAAGGTCCCAAAGCTTTAGTTCCCAAATAGGGTTGAGGTGGCAACACACTTCCTTAACTGTCTCCTGATGAATGTGACTTCTCCTGCCCAGGTTTTGATGATAGAGTAACTCCCCCAAAGCCCACCAAGCTATGTGTGTGGGTTCCATATGTACACATGGACATTAGAACTCAATGTCCCTACTTCCCTTTCTGGGTCTGAAACCCTTAAGTTGTGGAGTCAATTCTTAACAGGCTAGCTTTCATGGATTCTTGAGTTCATGGATTGAATATAGGCATACAGATGTATTATCATATGTATGTATGTATGATATACCACTTAGATGTGCATTATTTTTTTTTTTTATAAATGCACACTTATATAGGAAGTATTGGGGATATTTTATCCTTCTGCAAGTCTCCATCAGGGACCAGGAGAATTTAGCAACGGGAAATAAATACTCCCTTAATACCTTAATGTTTCATTTTGTATTCAAATTCACATAACCAACTGCAGTTTACATTTTCCACCATTGTCAGGAAGCTCAGTGTTAAATTTAGTGTTCAATCAAAAGATCAGAAATATTCATTTCAGGTTTTAAGAAAATGTCTTTCTTATATTCTTTTTGATGCAGCCTTTTGATAAGATTGTTCTTTAGGTAATTTTATTGCAACCTCATAAATATTGAAGATGCTCTTATAAAGAGCTATTAATAAATAAAGAGATGATGCCCAGTGCCCCGCAGAGCTGTCCAGGATGCTGTCCACAGTGTCTGCTCCTATCCAGGCTTCTGCTACATTTACTATCTAAACCTCTGTGGCTGTAGTGGGTCACAGCTCTGATATTGCTAAATGGCACTGCTTCCAAACTCTGTGCTTTGTTCTTTGTGCTGTGAAGACCTGAGAAATGTGATAGCAGACATGTCCAAACTGTGGTCCATAGGCCACATATGGCTGAGGAAAGCTATGGCTCATAGGCCACATGTGTCTGAGGAAAGCTGTGGTCCATAGGCCACATGTGACTGAGGAAAGCTGTGGTCCATAGGCCACATGTGGCTGAGGAAAGCTGTGGTCCATAGGCCACATATGGCTGAGAAAAGCTGTGGTCCATAGGCCACATGTGGCTGAGGAAAGCTATGGTCCATAGGCCACATGTGGCTGAGGAAAGTTGTGGTCCATAGGCTACATGTGGCTGAGGAAAGCTGTGGTCCATAGGCCACATGCAGCTAATGAAAGCTATGAATTCAGCTCAGCACAAAATCATCAACTGACTTAAAAATTTATGAGATTTATTTTTGTAAGCTTTTTGTAACGTAATTATGTGGTTCTCAAGTGTGAACATTAATATCAAATATTAGATACATCTGTGGGGAAGGAACTGGACTTTATTGATTTTTTTTGTGTGTGTGATATGGGTTATGTGTGCTGCAAGCACACACATGTATGTGGGTGTGCATATTTATGTATGCTCACAGAGGTCAGAGGAGCTGGGTATCCTGCTCTGTCATGCTCCACCTTATTCCCTCAAGGCAGGGTCTCTCACTGAACCTGGAGCTAGGCTGGTGACCAGCAATCCTCTAGTCTCCTTTCCACACAGTGCTGAGTTACAGGTGCATGTGTGTGGTCATGCCTACTTTTATCTCTTGGTTCTAGGATCCATGTCTTTATGCTTGTGGGACAAGTGCTGCTACCCACTGAGCTATCACTCCAGCCCCAAGCATAAGGCGTTTAGAACTGAGCAGCTCTGACTTTTGTAGGAGTTTTATCTCTGCTTCTTGTCTGCTTGCTAAGGGTCTAAGGGCTGGAATCTCTCTGCCTGTTTCCCTATGTGCAATGTGAGAACAAGGATACCTAGAGAACTCCTGTGAGGATCTGACAAGCGGGGAGACAGGGCAGGTGGTACATGGAGAGTGCCCCAAAACATCCCACTGGCTTTTCTTTTTTCTTTTCTTGTTAGACCCTAGAAAGTCTCCAAATTCCCCCAGTCAGTCTCTTTTCTCTTTGTTACACACACACACACACACACACACACACACACACACACACACACACACACACTGTCTGGCCCACTTAGAGGACCAGAGGTGTCCTTGGTGTCTGTAGCCATCTCTGCCCCACCCCCACGTATACCTCAAGGAGCGTCTCTGATCCCTGGCAGCCAGGCAGGGGGTGGTAGGCATGTGGAGAGGGGCAAAGGGGTCACTGCTAGTCTGTCCACCTGTTCCTAGTCTCCAAAGGTTGGAAGACCTGGAGTTTGGAGCCTCAGCATGAGGTGACTCCCTTACATTTCCTGCCCTCTCTCCCTTCACTCTTTACTCCACTTAGCCTGGTTATGCCTCTTTAGGAACTCCACAGTCTCCTTTGGCCTGGTCACCCTGGCTCTTCCTGGGCCTCTCCTGACACTCTGGCTCCATATCTTCCAGATTCTCTCTGCTTCCACCCTCTGGATTGCCTGATCTCTGATTTCTTTCTTTCTTTCTTTCTGTCTGTCTGTCTTTCTTCCTTCCTTCCTTCCTTCCTTCCTTCCTTCCTTCCTTCCTTTCTTTCTTTCTTTCTTTCTTTCTTTCTTTCTTTCTTTCTTCCTCCCTCCCTCCCTCCCTTCCTTCCTTTATCTCTTTCTTTCTTTTTCTTTTGAGTTTTTCAAGACAGGGTTTCTCTGTGTAGCTTTGGTGCCTGTCCTGGATCTCTCTCTGTAGCCCAGTCTGGCCTCGAACTCACAGAGATCCACCTGCCTCTGCCTCCTGAGTGCTGGGACTAAAGGTGTGTGCTACCACTGCCTGGCTGATTCTCAGATTCTTACGCCCCGTCATGAGCTTCTCTCTGGCAGCAGGCTGATCCTCCCTCCATTCCCACATCAGTCATTTTCAGAACCCTGTCCAGAGGCCCTGCTACCACTGGGAAAAGCTCACAGGTGTCCTAAATGTTCAAGACCAGGACACAGAATTCACTCTATAGCTCTCACATTTAACCAGAAGGATCTTCTGTGAGGGTGTGGAAATGCAGACTCCTGCTTTTTCTGCTCAGAACGGAAGAGCCCAGGGTGAAGTATTTGTATCCTTAAAGATGAAACAGCAAGGTTCTGAGGCAAGGGATTTTTTAGCGCCATGAGCAAGAAGCATGGTGTGAGTCCAATACACACCAGTCTTTGGGGCCTGCCTGTCCTTGCCTATGACCTGGTTAGCATGGAATCCCCCACTCTTCTTCACAGCTCTCTCTGAGGCTCTGAGGACAGAGACTGGAGAGAATGGGAGGCAGTAGGTGGACCTGGGGCTCAGGCCAAGGGCAGCTGTAATGGAGTGAATGAAACTTGGAACTTGGGATCCTCAGCCCATCACAGAGTCCCAGCTCTGTTGTCACTGTCCCCTAGGTGACCTAGACATGTCCACTCACCTCTTGGTCTGTCCCCTTTTCTTCAAATTCACAAGGGGCACAAGCTGTCTGCACAACACTGTGGGCGGGATCGATGAGATCACACACGACAGAATGTGCTGAAGAGTCTGCGCCTTTACACTAACATTAGAAAACGACGATGTACTAAAGCACCACCCAGGTGATGGTGGCTTCCACCCCACTCCTCTGGATTTGCCACCAGCCACTCCTCAGATGAGCCCCGCTGTTCCCAAACCCCCACAGGCTTCCCCTCGCTAACCCCATCCTCTGGAAATGCCATGCCCGTGCACCTCCTGCTCCTATTGTCTAGATACTGCCTTTGCCCTGGCTCCTGGACCCCCACACCCAGGCTGTGTGGTGCTTCTCCATCAGGGAGCCTTCCCCTCATTTAGCACCCTGCAGCCTTTAGCACAGCAAGTCCTGGAAGGCCTGGATGTCTCAGGTGCTCTCCTATGCTTAGAGGCGGGAATACCTGCCCGAGGGGTAACACAGTTTGGACAAGCAGGTTTTCTGTTAAGGAAACAGCACAGGGTCTGAAACAGTGAGGAGTTAGAGGCCCTGAGCTGGTGCTGGGTGCCTGGCTCCTTCCCGTGGGACCCTCCTCTGAGATGACCTCAGGTGACAGTACTCTGGGGGTTAATGCCTACTGCTTCCCCTCTGGGTGTCTTCAAGAGCTTGGGTTACAGAGGCAGAGCAACCTGAGTTAGAAGGCCCTCCCAATCTCTGTGAGCATTCTGTGCCTCAGTTCCCTCATCAGCACACTGTGATTAATAATAGGACCTGCCTACTTCGGCTGTTGAGGTAGCTAAATCAGACATGGCGGGTGATGTGATGAGCCTGTTGTACATAACAAGTGTTCAGTGAGCCTGAGTGTAGAGGTGGGGACACACCAGCCAGCTGTGGAAACAAACCATCCTCATATCTCCACAGCTGGGCCCAGTACAGGTTTCTTTCTTGCTAATTCACAGTCCTATCCAGTGGTTAGGGTACAGACAGCCCTTCATGTGGTGGCTCAGGGGTTCCTTCTACATTGTCCAGTATGGAAGCCATCAGCAACAACTTATATTTAAAAGTCAATACATGCCTCAGTCACTCTTGCTGCTTGTCAGGTGCTCCACCATTTGGCTGCTGACTGTCAATGGACAGCACTTCTGACATCACAGTAAGCTCTTGGATAGTGCTGACTGAGAGTCTGCCTTGAGCCATTCATAGTGGAAGACAACAGGAGTCCTCAGGGGCCAGGCCTGGGAGACTATCACTTCTGCCCCTGTCTGGTTGACCAGGAGGCAGTGGCATGGCCTTCATTTCAGAGACTCTGTAGAGGACTTCATCTTGCGACTGCATTCTTTCTATTGGACTCAGTGTGCCTAGTACCATCCCACAGCTCCACTCAGCCTCCTTTTATCCCTCCACACTCCACCCCTCTCCATATTGAATATGTCAGGGCACCAGTTGCTGGAATCCCCCCAAACTTCTCAGAAGTCAGGGAGACTTTCTGAAGCTTCCAGACAACCTCCTTTCATATCTCATTGGCCATTCCCAAACCAGTCCCTTGGCTAGAAGAAGCCCACAAACCAGTTGTCCATGCCTGCTTCTCAAGTGCAGAGGGTTGGAAGAGTACTGGGTGCAGATCACGTTGCACACCACAGGGCCTCGCCCCATGTGTGGTACTCTGCTAGGGATGAGATGAGTAGGTATGACCTCATTGTGTTAATTCAGAGACCTGTATGCAATCCCACCTGTAAACAAATGAGTGTGACTACCTGGCTCATCACATAAGGTCTAGACAGGCAGGCAGAACACTCCACTGACGTGCAGAGTCTACAAGACTATCCCAGAGGCCTTACAGCACTCCTGGTTAGAGTGAGGATGCTTCTAGGATGCTAGTGCTTTTCCTAGTACTGGAAGCTCAGATTGTCCAAAGGGGCAGGGAAGAGCATGCCCTGTCCATGGTTATTTCCTTCTTATTCATTCTGAGTTCCCTGGTCCTTCTGCCTCTGCTGTACCCAGCCTGATGACACTCACTTCTGCCCTCCTCCACCTGGGCTGAGACATTCCAGGTATTTTTTCCCCCATAACAAATGCAGGGTGTGCTATTTATTTATTTATTTAGTCAGAAGCGCCCAAGCATTTAGCAGTTACCAATGATCAAGAGTACATTTTGCAAACAAGTAATAAATTTTAACAGCAATTTGTCCATGAATTGTGGCCTTTGGATGATATATTTGATTTTCCCCCAGAAGCCGAACTTCTTTGTCATCTAGGTTTGATTCATATTTTAATTTTTTTAAAAGCAAATGGTGTGTATAACACATTGCAACATTGAGCTGATTGCAAATGCTATTTGGGTTGCAGTCAATATTTTTAATTTATGCTGTTCGAGATACACAGGGAGCCCCCGGCCCACTCTGCTAACAGCTGCGAATCCACACATCTCTGCCCCTGACATTTTATACTCTGTAGTTTTCTTAATGTTGTATGGATTTTTTTTTTTTAAAGAGGAAGAATAATTTATGCCGGTGCCTTTTAATGACGCACCTTTATCCAAAGACAAAATGTGTCCCTGCTTCCCTTGCCTCCACCCTTTTGGCCTGGGTTCCAAGGATCACATTTTCTTGTGGAAAAAAAAGCTGTTGTCTTTTGCACCCCACAACTGGTGCATTACTTTGTGTTAATTACCTCAGGAAGGAGAGTGGCTCAGATGCAATCATCTTTGTTTGTTAACACACCCTGGCTGCAGCAACACTCCCCATAAATAAAACATAACTGAGATTACAATGTCATGTTTGCCGTGACTCCAGACCCCGAGAATCATTCTGGTAGAATTCACAAAGCATCCCCCAGCAGCCAAGCTCCTTGGAGATGCAGTGTGGCCAGAGTGGCTTCTCAGCCTCAACCATCCTTGCCTCCACAAGCCTGACTTCACCTGTGAACCTGGGTACCTTTGTGATAGAAAGGCTGGCACAAGCTGGGAGATGCAGCTATGAAAAAGAACCCTGACCATTCAACGATAGAAAGACAAGGACATAAAGACCAGGTCCAAGATGTGAAAACAGCCCGACAGTAAAGATGTTCCATGGATGTTAAACACCCAGACGAGAGGATGCTCGTTACCGTGAGGCATTAGCAAAATGCAAATTATGAAAAGACAGAGAAGTCACTAGCCACTGATTGCTGATTGACAGTAACAGGTTCTGAGGAGGGCGGGACGCAACAGGAACACCCAAGGATGGCTGGGCAATGCGAAATGGCAGAGTTCTAGAAAATGGCTTGGCAGAGTCTTAGGAAGTCAAGCGTATCCTTACCATAGGAACCAG